>NC_043957.1:57437626-57640126 GCF_902148855.1 Sphaeramia orbicularis | reverse complement strand
TCTCATCTGTACTGGTATTGAAAATTCTTGAATAATACCCAGCCCTGTTGCCTGGTAAATGTGACATCTAGACAGTATATAGCATGTTTGGATGTCAAACAAGCTGGTACACCAACAGTTAATCCTGACAAAAGCAGTGCGAGGCCTTCAGGTGGGCCGTAAATGATGTTCTGTTCTGTGCAAAATCAAAGGAAACCCGTGCACATTTACAAACCAGAACAGAAAGAGAGACGGGAGCTCTGTCTATTAAAGGCCCACTGCTCACAGAAGTGTGTTTATTTCACTGTAAAAAGCATGAATCTGTGCACTGTCTGCTTCTGCAGCTCTTTGTGTAGGATTGTGTGTTCTGCTACTGCACCTGCCAGGGGAAATACGATAAGTTTTCAGATAGTACAAGAGCTATCAGTACGGTAGAGTACAGCACAGCACAAGGTCAGGGGAAACTTAACATGTATGGAACTGTCTTTAACTAATACAAAGTAAACTAAGCTGACCTAGTTCTGGCCATATTCTTGTCAGTCAGAAGAGATAATAATGGATTAGATTTCCATAGTGCTTTTCAAGGCACCCAAAGCGCTTTACATTATTGATCCATTATTCATTCGCTATGATATTCTCACTCATGGTGGTAAGAAATGCCACCAGTGCTGTGAATAGAGTAGATTGTGTTTTTAGAAGGATGAGATTTAGTTTCCAGAGTTCACACCATCTCACTAAAAAATCTTGTTTTCATGTTTTGAAGAAAAGATTCAGTATTTGTTTTCCAGGTCTGTTTTCATAATCACACTTAGCAAACAAGCATGAACCTTGACCAGTAAGATAAGGGTTGACGGGTGATACATTTGTTCTATGCAAGGTGATTCATCACTCTGAGCTGTTTAAAAGTGACCAATTCAATGCTCCAAAGTCCATGTCAAAAAAATTTGAACAGTCAAATAGAGATTTTGGAACAGATACTATAAGAGCTACAGACTCAACAGTTTGGTTATAAACACAGTCATTGTGAGATGGGTGTACTGGGCAGCTATTGCTGTTCTACTTAGTTTATACACTCCTTTAAATTGTAAATCATGTTCTACTGTCTTGTAGCTACCACACTTAGCTAGTTTAGCTATAACTTGTCAACATCTAGATTACATTTTCCTGTGCAGAATATATGCAAGTGTATTGTACAACTTCTAAATGTCTGTCAGTTATGTTTTATAATTGTAATTGGCTTTTTCTTGATCGCTTGTAGCATCCACCATTATCAAGAGAAATTATGTTTACAAGCCAGAAAGTATGCTGAGTGTCTGTTAATGAAAATATGGATGCAACAAGTGATTATTTTCCTCAATTATTGATCAAGTTATGGATCAGTCATGAATTAAAATGTCACAAAATGGTGAAAAATGGTCATGTAAAGCTCAAGATTGCATCATCAAATACCTTGTTTGGTCCACAATCCCAATAATAACAAGTGTTCAGAGAACGCAAACCTCCCCCAAGCACCCTGAACGGTTTGCATGTATGGATCGACTATTTCTTTTTAAATTCAGCAGTTTCCAGGTTGTTCCATACAGCAGAAAAATTTGAAGTTTGATACCAGTCAGGTGCATGTCAAATTCTATTAAATTCCAATCAATATTTGTTGAGTTATAATGAAAAATGTGCTGTAGATGGGATTTGTAATGGTAAATGTAAATGTCCACAGAGTCCACATTCCACAGTGGATGTGGACAATTTTGTGCCAGATACAGGATATTGTTCTAAGCTACGGGTGGATCAAATTGGAGGCTAATCAGAGTCGTTTTGAATTTTTGATGAATTTTCTAAAATTGCTCAATGATGAGAGATAGGAAAATTTGAGATTTTGTGACCTTGAACTTTGGCCTACTTGGCCCAAAATTTAATGGGTTGGTCCCAGGGCCTAGGCCTATCTGTGGGGGAAATTTGGTAAAGATGGTTGGAATAGCTTTCCCGTAAAGTTGCTAACAAACAAACACACAAAGCAAAGTGATCACAATACGTCCTGGCAGAGGTAATAATTACTGTTACAGATAAGGAAAGAAACCAGACTGTCTGCACATTTTAGAAGCTGTGATGAGAGATCTTAAAAAGTTTCGGAAAAATAATCTTTCCAGCATGTTCTGGGTGTGCTGTCAGGGTGTCCTCCTGGTGGGACATGCCTGAAACATCTCATCAGCACAGTTTCAATGATCTGAGCCGCCCACTGGAGGAAACCCATCTCCGTCATTTATACCTGTGATTTCTGCTTGTTTATTTATTTGTTTGTTTATTAATATGTTGTGGATAGTATATATAAGCCAATTAGAAATGTCCCAAAGTGTTTCATAATATTACAGACAGCTTTATACTGTGAGTGTGGCCTTCATAAAAGGGGTTATAGTAAGATTTACTGCATAATTACATTTCAGTTTTCTTTAAAGTATGTAACAGCAGAAGAGGTCACAGAAATATTGGATGTGAGTTAGTATAAGTTATTTCCACCAAATGTTCTTCTATGGCTCTTAATCCCCTGGTGAGCTCTAATATAAATGACGTCAAAGTGGGTTGATGTAAACTTCTTTGTGACTCTAGCTTCCTTAGTCTGCCAGCCTTCTGACTGCCACTGATGCCGATTTGTCACAGCCACAGACCCTGTCAGACACACAAATAGCACTGTTGAGTTGTTATACTCTGCTCTTGCTGCAAATGGCAGCTGTACAGCTTGTTGAGCATGAGATGTGATCACTTTTCAGCAACAAGATGTGGTCTTTATTGGAATTGTGCAGAGGCAGAGAATGTACAAGCATAGCAAATGGTGACGTATTAGGGACCATGGACTACACTATATGGAACATCATCATCAGTCCTTTTTCATAGTTTTGACAAACCCAAGTACTCAACCACAAGTAATTTTCAGTAAGACTGCATTTTATAAATGGTGAAAAAAGGAAATAAAAACAACCCCTGAATCAAAGTGACAGCTAGCAGCACTAGGCTTTATCAAAAATAATTCACTCTGTCTCAGTTGTGAACATTTCACACCAGTGACCCAGTTTTTGCCTTTATTTTCTCTGATGCTCACAGCACCGTTAATTTAATTAAGTAAGTAGTTACAGCATTTTTTGTAGTTTTGTTAAAAGAAAAAAAGGCCTTTGGGGTGTTAGTACAACAGTATACTTGTTCGTATGAGGTTATTTGTCATTTCTCTGACCTCAGTTTGAAGTGTCAGATGGTTCAAGGCACTGTTTTTCTTGTCATTAATGTCTAGCAAGACTGGAACCTCAACAACATAGAAAAACATGTACGCTGTCTGATGATTCATTATGAGGTGAATGTAACGGTGTTTTGACATTTTAGTGAGTGATTGCACTTTGTCCTGACCAGTGGATGTCAGATTGTAGTAATCTAACACACCTGGGCAAAACACATACACACTCGCACCAAATTGTCCTCCATCCTCCATCCTTTCCTGGTGGTTTTCACACGTGCAGCGCCCCCTGCTATTTTTGGACTTTAGAATAATGAAATCCATAAGGCATCAATACCAAAGCTCATTATAATAATGTGAAAAGGAGACAGGTGGTCTGTGCTGCTTTATCTTCTACATCATTAGTTGAATTCAATCAATGTATACAGTTCATTGGCCAGTGTATAGACTTTCAGCCCAGGAAGCATGGGAGATGCAATGTGTTTACAAAGTGCTACAAATAATTATGCGCTAGTTGGTTATTGAATCACAGCGGCAGGTGGGAGAATGTGGAAAGTGCCTTACACCAAAGCATCATGGTTAACTTCCACACTCTGGACTGGAGTTAAAAGTTTTGAAAGTCATTGTTTGATTCATTTATATGATTTTGACATTTCTAGACTTACAGGATTTCTTCATTTGTAGAACATTATTACACCCCACTGGGCAGGAGGGGGTACATAGATATACCAGGAATTCTGCCTGCCCTTCTGTCCTTCCCTCCAAGATTTGTGCAAATTTTTGGATTTTTGACAAATTTTTGAAAATTTCTACTTAGAAAATTTGTCCATCCCATTTCTCAGACATTATTCACCTGATTCTTTTCAAATTTGACACATATGTTCTTTACCACTAGGTGAGGTACAGTGCACAGTTTGATGCCAGAATTTCAATTTTTTTGACTTTTACAAAGTTTGGAAAACTTTTTGAAAAGATTGAAAGTTAAGACTCAAAATTAATCCGTGGGTTGGCAGGGTATCAGTGAGCAGGAGGGGCTAAGTGTTGTGCGACAGCGGGATATTATGCCGTGTTTCCAGTACGTGGTATCGGCTTGACTCGACTCGACTCGGCCTTTTTGCATTTCCATTACAAAAAAGGACCGGGAATCTGGTACCTGCTAGTACTAGTTTTTTGGTATCACCTCTGCTGAGGTTCCAAGACTGGGGACCAGATACTAAAACGTGACGCGTAGGCACTGCAGACCACTGATTTGTTGGAGAGTCGTCTCTGTGACCCACTGTTTTACAAAAAACAGATGCGGAAGTTTCCAGTAAATATAGCGGTAGGTAAATCCACATGATGACAGCCTGTAAAACTACACCATGGTTTGTCAAGGAGGTTCAGACGCAAAAATTCAGCATGAGCTTGATGAGACGAGCGAGTTTATCATCGACTCTCTGAGCAGACGACATGGAAGTCATGTGCCGCATCGCTATGACGACCAGGCACTGTAAAGTGGGTAGTATCCTGTAATGGAAACAGTCTCCAGGAATAGGACCTGGTACCCAAGTTGAGCTGAGCTGAGTCGAGCCGGTTCCACGTAATGGAAGTGCAGCATAAGTCAGCTCTGCTTACTTTTTCACTTGACTCAGGCAACTTTGGTCCATTAGTGGCATGATAACAGTATATTGTCATTCATTTCCTCCTTGTGCAATTAGGAGAGGGATAATGCTGGTTTCTACAAGGAAATGAAGATTAATGTAAAATAACACTACTGTAATGGTCTGACTTGTCAAACCACTTGTATTTATTAGATTTTTTTCCTTTTATGTTTCTTTATTGATAGGACAGATCTACACTGTAACTTTTGAGCCCATAGTTTTGCAGTCAGTAGAAAAGCTGTTTGGCTTGAAAACATGAAAAGTCCTTGTAGAAAATCTTGAATTTGAAAAATTGAGCAGATTACTGAGGTGTGTAACTGTAGGACAAAAGACCAGGGAGTTGCTGGATCGTTCTTGGGTGAATAAAAAGTTAATATCCTTTTAAAGTCAGGCCAATAAGGCAATAGTGGAAGCAGACATTGTCTCTGAGGCTGCCCTGTCATCACTTGTCTGTCATACACTCAATGAAGGCAGCAGTAAGTTCTTTGTTTTTCTTTTATCTTACATCTGCAAAGGCCCATACAGCTGAAACCTAACGTCTGTTGAAGTGTCAGACATTCTTTCATACCTGCTCATTCTGGCTCCTAAATACAAGTCATCAGCCAGCACAGTGGTGTAAATCTACATGTAAATTCTGGGAATAGCTCTTTGTTGCACTTGCAAAGGCCACTGTGTAACTACAGTTTGGAGTGCCCAGCTAATGCATTTTTCATCACCTGTTTCCTAGTGGGGAAATTCCAGTGCATTTGGTTACATCTGGCATTAGATCATGTCTCAGGTTATCTCCTAACGATTGTATCTCACTTCCCAGGTCTATATGCAAAAAACAAAAACAAAAAAACAGGCTCATTTGAAATCTTTAAACAGTCTTTCTTTACCAACTAAATTGTAATGTTTCTTTCCAAATGGAATTCACTGTACGCTGCAGACTCCATGCAACTTTTATAGTGTGTTTACAGTGAGTGCTTTCTTAAGTGTTACTCCCTGCATGATTCGATGCTGTGAAATAATCAATACACCTTAAATGTCAGTAGGACAACTCTGACTTCATTCCATAATGCCAGTTCTTAACATGGCCAGATATTGAGACTTTTCAGGTCAGAGCATACAGGAATATTCAATAAAAGGAATCATAAATGAATAAATTTACAAATTACTTTTCCTACTTGATGATATGCAGACATGAAGCCCTGAATGAATTAACTAACTTTTCTGTTTTCAGAAGGAGGTGTGCCTGTCTAAACACAGCTCAAAGAGGACAAATCTGTCGAGCTGAATTGGTCGCAGTTCCTTGTAGACCTAACCTGACCTGAGTTAAGTTGTTGGGGATAGCAAGCTTTGGAGTTCTTTTATTTTAATATTTTGAAATAGAATGTGTTCTCATGACTTTGGTGCAGTCACTGTGAATGCAAACATCAGTGAACTTGAAAATGAAAATCAAACTTGCAGGAACACTTTTTAATGAGATTATACCATTAAGTGAATTAAAGTTTTGGGATACTGATCTGGTCAGTTAAATAGCAGAGGGCGTTGTTAATCAGTTTTAGATGCTTTGGTATTGGTGAAATGAATAAAAGGTACACTAGAGGGCCAACAATGAGATGACCCCCAAAACAAGGAAGGTTTTGCAGGTGGAGACCATTGAAATGTTTTCCCTCCTCACCTTTATTGACTGTTTTTCACTAGTTTTGCATTTGGCTAGGGTCTGTGTCACTACTGGTAGCATTAGTTGATACCTGGACCCTACAGAGGTTGCACAAGCAGTCTCCTTCACATCAATGGCACAACTATACGTGGTATGTCCAGAAGGTTTGCTGTGTCTCCAGTACAGTCTCGGGAGCATGGAGGAGATTCCAGGAGATGGGTAGCTCCTCTAGGAGAGCTGGATAGGGCTGTAGATGGTCCTTAAAGGTGGGGTCTGAGATGTTTTCCTGCAGCATTTTTTACTGTTTGCCTAAAATCCCCTTCACACCCCGATTACAACTAATTAATTAAATACTCTAACACAAAAATTAAAAAAGTAGTGACCTGTGGAAAGGACAGGACTGAAAAAACACCATCACCATCATCAACACCATTTTTAGCGCCCACTCGAAATGATTGAACGGTGATATGTCTATCAAACTCAACTGTCATTTGCCCCTCCCCCCTTCCCCCCTCTGTGCGTACCCCTCTTCGAGCACGAATCGTGCGTTCTCAGAGGCTGGTACAGGAAGCAGAGCCAGAGCTTGGCTATATTAGCTATATTAGGATGGAAAGTTCACCGGTAAACTGTTTAGTCACTAACATACATCAGAAGGAAATGTATTGTTAGTCTTATAGGTATGAGCTGGGGCTGTTCTGTAAGAGTGGGGGGAGTTGGAGGAGACTGAATGAGGTATGCATGGATTTGCGAGCCGGAGCCTCAGCTGGGGTCGGAGCTGGGGCTGAGGCCGTAGCCGTAGCCCGAGCCGGGGACAGAGTATCAGCCGGGGTTGGGGCCGTAGCCGGCGTCGGAGCCCTACTTGGGGCCGTACGTGGACGGAGCAGAGCCTCAGCTGGTGAATTGTTGCTGTGCAGCGCTCGTGAACCCTCGGGAACAAGCATTGTGCGTGCCAGTTCTCTGGAGGCGTAGCTTCGAGGGGATGTCTGAAGAAAGGGGTTTGGACTTTTGAACTGAGTATTTTCAAAATGTGGCTTGCTCGAACCGTTTTTCTAAGATCAGGGACCCCACCTTTAACCAACCAGCAGGACTGGTATCGGCTTTTTTGTGCAAGGATGAACAGGATGAACACTGCCAGAGCCCCACAAAATGACATCCAGCTGGCCAGTGTCTGTGACCAAACAATCAGAAAAGGACCTTGTGAGGGTGGCCTGAGGGTCTGACATCCTCTAGTGGGACCTGTGTTCACTGCCCAGTACCGTGGAGCTCCATTGGCATTTTCCACAGAACACCAGAATTGGCAGATCCACCGGTGCCCTGTGCTTTTCATAAATGAGAGCAGGTTCATCGTGAGCACATCTGACAGACATGACAAGGGTCTGGAGAAGCCGTGGAGAATGTTATGCTGTCTGTAACATGGTTCAGCATGACCGCTTTAGCAGTATGTCAGTGATGGTCAGGGAAGGCATATTCACAGACAGATGCACAAACCTCTGTAGACTACACAAAGGCACCCTGAATGCCATCAGGTACCCATCAGGTGTATTTCAACTACAGGAACTTAAAGTGTGGGGGTGGGGTGGATTTACAGGACCGTCCTCTCACTCACTACATGTGATTGTTGTGCAACCAGTCTAGCTGTAGAATGCAAGTAGTGCCTGCACATCTGTGTCAATCAACATAATACTAGGGCTGGGCATCATGGCCAATTTCCATAATCGACTTGATTTTGATTCATAAGGTTCTGAATCGATTAATCACGATTCAATTCAATTCGATCCAGTATCGATTTGATTCAGTATTAATTGATTGATTCAGATTAATTTAGTGATACCAAAGTACAATTTTGAGTTGTAACCTGATTATTTGACTACTGCAGACATGCAACACATCAATACTGGTGTCAACATTGATATTAGAAAGGAGATAAATATGACATTTCAGCAGTAAGTAGCTGAATGTGCTCTTAAATAATGAACGGGACAGGAACATTGCCATGTTTCCACAGTGGCTCAGAACGGACTTCTTCGTCATCTTTATTCTGTTTTATGGCTGGAGGCTTCTACTCACTGGGGGGAGGGTTTGCATTCTGTGATTGTTGGTCAGAGCGGGGCTGTGGGGGTGGTGGTCATGCGCTCCGTGATTGTCGGTCGGGGGGGGGGTAGTGTAACGGATGGACATTGTCGCTTTACTATTCCTCTCACTCCATACTCAGCCATAGGTGATAGTATGGATCCAAGTTAATATTCCAAGAACGACCGGCTTCTGCTACTCGCCTCTGAGAACCTCCGGGCGCCCAGTTCCTTCACACTGTGGGTTCAAGTTTGATGCTGGGAGGACCTCCAGCGGAGGGGTTTCCCCCACCCTTCCTGTGCCAGAGCCGTCGCAAGCGAGACCAAGACCAAGTCTTCCCCAGGGGTTCGCAAGACGGAGCTGCCCGCGCTTCTGCGTACTCCCGGTCCTGCTCTGAAAAATCGATCTCACCCACTATTAATCGATTACGCAAAATTAAATCGATCTAAGGTCGATCAAGTCGTTTTTTTTACCCAGCCCTACATAATACATTATTCTTTTGGTTGTAAAGTCAGTCAATACTCCTGAAATCTACTATTTACTACTCGACTTTAAAAATGCTGCATGTTTCCTTTCCTGTTCTGTGTCTACTCAATCAGCATTGAGTAAACCTTTAAGCTTCGCCCAGGGGTTTTCAGAGCTGTTTGGAGTACCTACCAATGAAGCAGGGACTTGATTAGACCCCATAAAGGTTCCTGTAACTTGATCTGCAAGTGCGATTCCTGCAGGATGTACACACCAATGGCCTCAGCCCCGTAAAACTACCCTGAAGTTCCTGTGGTGGAAACGTGCCTAATGTTCGACCCCATGCTGGTGCAGTGGGTGCTGAGTTCCTCCTGGGGCATGACAATGCCCAGCCGCTTGTGGCGAGAGTATGCCGGCAGGTCCTGAAGGATGAAGGAATTCATACCACTGACTGGCCCCCATACTAACTCTAACTCTGACACTAACCCTGACCTAAGTCTAATAGAAAACCTCTCTGACACTATGTTTTGGTCCATTTGACACTGCCATGTTGCACGTCAGACTGTCCAGGAGCTCAGTGACACCCGGGTCCAGACCTGGGAGGAGATACCCCAGGACATCATCTGTTTTCTCAGGAACATATCCTATTGCGGTGTTAAGCATGCATACAAGCACTTGGAGGCCATACAAAGTACTTGGGACCATTTTGAGTTGCTGCCATGACACGTCCCCAAAATGGACTAGCTTGCTGCATTATTTTTACACTTTGATTTTTTTTTTTTAGTTTTCTTGTTGAACTCAACCCTCTGTAGGATGATCATTTTCATTCCGTCAAATGTTGTGACATCCTTTTATTCTTAACACATTACCCTGTCCATGTCAGTCCAGCAGAATTTTTTTTTTCTCATTGAGATCTGATTTTTTTTTTATCAAAGTGTTCCTTGGATTTTTTTGAGCAGTGGATGACCCTAGTATTGCAAGAAATATCTTAGTTCTATAAATACTCAAAACTGGCCTAAAATGTTCCTTGAATTCAGTGGACATTTATTGCATTCATAAATGTCACAAAAGCAGTAAATTGAGGATGTTTAGTCTGATGTTATGCGTGAAATGTTAGGATTGGTAAGGCAGCTGCACACAGTTGAAGGCCCTCCCTCCAATATACTCTGCACAGTGTGCCAAAGTGCATCTAGCAGCTAAATTTGATAGCTGTTGAAGTGTTACAGCTGTTGTTTAGTGATGCTACAGTAGGACAGTAGGCTATATGACAAATTCATAACCTGTATTATATTAACACCAGTATACTAGATCATCCGGTCAGATACCCTGTAGAGTTCTTATATCATATGCCTCCACTTGCACCAGCCCTTTTTTTTTTACATAACAAGTCTTTTTTTTTTTTTTTTTTTTTAAATATCAACATTTAATTGCATTTATTTAACTTCAGATGTTTCCTTTAGACATGTGAATGTAAAGTCATGCTATCGTGCTTTTTATTAGCAAATAAAGCTCATCCATGTGCCTTCTGACACACTCAAAGCATCCTGAGTATTTTGTAATTAAACTTAATGAACCGCACTGATTTTCAGCTGAAGCATCCAATACTTGTGACCTGTTGCTGCTGTCAGCTAGCTAGGGCATGCCTGAAGGAGATCAATGCTCCCTACTATTTTAATAACCTTAATTCATTGCAGGCCTAACAAATAGAATAATCAGGGGACATTGATCCATGCACAGCAAGTAATGCTGGGGGCTGTAAGGGACTCTTAGAAGGGTGTGGAGGGAAAAGGCTGGAAAATACCCTGGAGTCTCGTGCAGTTATTAATGAGAGGGGGATGGCAACCAATTATATGCAGATACCCAAGCAGGATGACATACACACTTAGGTGCCATTAGGCCTGGCTGTCTTTCATGCAAGTATGGTATAACATTGATGCAGGGTTTGATTTCAGTTTAGTTTTTGATACAGTATTCCATTTTAATAAAATTACATTATTGATTATAGAACAAATCCTTTGTTTTATTTTCAGCTAGAGCTGCAACGAGTACTTGAGTAATTCAAGTACAAACAATCCTCAGATCTTATTTTTTTGCCTCGAGTATTTGTTTAAATACTAATTTTGCCAAGCAGCTCTGGCTTTGGCTGCTGTTCACTGCTGGGTCTTGACCAAGTCTATACTGACACTTGCATGGGTGGGTAAGTGTTGTTTAATGCAGGGGTCCCCAACCCCCAGTCCCCGGACCGGTCATTTGGTACTGGGCTGCAAAGAAAAAAAATGTGGTTAATATTAAAGCAATTTTTTCCATTAGTCTTGCGAATATTTTATTTTGAAAAGTGACCGTTTCCGCCCTCGCCTCACAACCGCTCTTGCGCCATTTCATGAATCAGTAGAAACACAAGCTAAAGAAATGAGCCAAAAACAAAATTCACTGGAGAACTTTTTCAGGAAGAAATGAGGAAATGCTGAGGCTGCAGAAGGGTCACAGACTGTCTGCAAACAGGAGCTGCATTTAGAAGGAAATATCAGGATTCCTGCCTCAGTTACAGGTTCATTGCAACAGGTGACACACAAGCTCCTCCAAACTGCTGCAGCACATCAATCCATGTTTGAGACAACTTCAAACCTCTGTACATTCTGGATTCAAGTCAAAGCAGAATATGCAGACATCACCACAAAAGCACAGAAAGTCCTTCTTCCATTTTCAACCTCATATCTTTGTGTGGCTGGGTTTTCTGCGATGACAGTTACCAAGACAATAATCCAGAGTAGTCTGGATCTACAGAACACAATTGGACTGTGTGTCTCCATCAGCCCCAGATGGGACCGTCTAGTTGCAGGGAAACAAGTCCAGGGTTCCGACTGACTCTGCATTAGGTTGAGTTGATATTCTACTGTAGAATCATTGTAATTGCCTGATATACAGTGTAAGTGTTTCAGATCACATGCTCTGAACTGACAAAGGTTTTTGTTTTTGGAACACCCGCACCTCTACCTGGTCCGCGGAAAATTTTCATGCATGAAACCGGTCCGTAGTACAAAAAAGGTTGGGGTCCACTGGTTTAATGTACATACTGATATGAAGTAGGCACTGCAGAGCCCAGAGTTCTGCAGTAGTTTGCCTCAAAGGATGTTTTAATGATAGTATTTGGTAAAAGTGAGGGTTGCTTTTTTTTTTTTTTTAGCATTTCTGTTCTGACAACGCACAACACAAGACATTTTCCCTCCTCTTTTCTCTATTCTCTCTGATCTCTCAATATAACTCTGTTGATATACAGTTTTTTTTCTGCCACCAGAGTGCGTGTGCAACTGCGATGACGTACACCATGACGTCAACTCTAAAGTGGTCTATAGAGAGTTGATATCTGTCACCACTGACTACTGATCAGGACAACTCACTTTTGACTTAGCTTTAATCATGTTATGCTTCCATTTATGCATATGATGTTTAAAAGAAAATTTTGCAAGAGGCATCATCTTATCTTTGTCCACAGTCTCCTCAGAGTCACTGAAATGTCTCTACAGCTTTAGCATGACCAGACAGGAATTAGTTTTCAGCTTCTTAAATAGTTTTTCACTTATTCTTGAAGAACAAGGTGAAATGTGTCAACGTGCCAGCCCTTTTGGTGTAGGGGAGATGAGAGATGCAGTTCACAGAGCTGTGTCACAGTAAAGTCTATACTATCTAAACTTCTATACTATC
The DNA here is from genome assembly GCF_902148855.1 of Sphaeramia orbicularis. Classification (NCBI taxonomy): domain Eukaryota; kingdom Metazoa; phylum Chordata; class Actinopteri; order Kurtiformes; family Apogonidae; genus Sphaeramia; species Sphaeramia orbicularis. The sequence goes on along the minus strand of NC_043957.1, from coordinate 57,627,408 downwards.
TTTATCACAATTTCAACTTTTTTGACTTGTAAAGTTAGCCTAACTTTTAAATTGATAAATATCCTTTATTTTAATGACAACTGAAACAGGATCATCAAATTACTTGCTTCTTCCCATCAACTGTCATTCATATTTTCCAAAGTATCCCATGGGCCAGACTCCTCTGTAGCCATAGTGTTGTCACATGGAGCCCAAAAACAGTTTTCCTAAATGAATTTCAATTCAATTCAATTCAGTTCAATTCAACACACTTTATTTGTCCCAGAGGGGCAGATTAAAAAGAGCATGAAAGTGACTTTAAACGACAACACTAGTCACAATATTAACACTGGACACTGAGTGGAACCCTGTCAAGTTTAACATCAGTTCCAAGTTACAAATCTTAGATCATCTCTTAAAACAGAGGTGTCAAACTCATTTTATTTCAGGGGCCACATTCAGCTAAATTTGATCTGAAATGGACTGAACCAGTAAAATAATAACATAATAATATATAAATAATGTCAACTCCAAACTTTTCTCTGTTTTAGAGTGGGAAAAAAAGTAAATTTACATTATGAAAAGGTTTACATCTACAAACTATCCTTTCAAAAGATGTGAATAACATGAACAAACTGAAAAAATAAGTGTGATTTTAACAATGTTATGCTTCAGTTTGTCATTTCACATGTACATTATAACTTACAGATCACAGTGGATCTACAAACACACAAAACATTTAGTAATAGGTGGAATGTTATTAAAATTGTACTTACTTCTCCTAAGACATTTCAGGTTGTTCATATTTGTTCAGGTTATTCACATTTTTGCAAAATTATACTTTGTTTTAGTGTAAATATATGAAAATAGTTACATTCACAAAGAGAAAAAAATGTCATTATTTATATGTTATTATGATAGTATTTTACTGAATCCTGCCCACTTGAGATTGAATTAGTCTGATTGTGGAACCTGAACTAAAAGGATTGTTAATATCTTAAGTGTAATTTTTTGCATTTCACAAATTCATCCCAAAGGCTGGACTGGACCCTTTGGTGGGCTGGATTTGGCCCCGGGCCACATGTTTGACACCTGTGTTTTAAAAGATTTAAAGCACATGTGGGACACTCACAATCCAAATACACTGTATGCACAATTATTAGGCAAGTTGTGTTTTTGAGGATTAATTTTAATATTGAACAACTACTGTGCTCTCGGGCAATTCAAGATCTTAATAAGCCTCCAGCCTGAATATTTAAGAAAGTACAAGTGAGATTTTGACTTTCTTAGGAGAATATCTATGTGCACGCAATTATTGACCAATTATTGACCAATATAGCCACGCTTCTTTTCAATAGCAGCCAGAAGCTTTTCATTTGTGGAGTTGTCTGTCAGATTCTGTGCAGCAGGAACCACAGCCTCCCAGACACTGTTCAGACAGGTTTGTTGTCTGTCTATCTATCTGTCTATGTAAATATATATATATAACTTGTAGATCAACTTTTAGGCTGATTTTAATTTTCAGCTTTCAGACCCATTGAAATGGGTCTGAAAGTCAGAATGTTTTTACCAGAGGTTGACTTATAGTCGCTTTTTTCTTTCGGTGGAAAAGTGAACTGCATCAACAATCAGATGTGTGGTATCTTGTGACACCTTATCGTTTTTATAAATAGTTGTATATAGTTTTCCTAAAAATGCAGAGGCATTGCCTGCATTTTCATGTCAATAGCTGTATATAACTTTATTTGTTAAATTTGTAATTATTACCTCACCCCCTGAAGGGGAGGCAAGGGGTATTGTTTTTGATTTGGTTTGTTTGTTTGTTTAACACTCTAGCAGCAAAGCTATTGGTTGAATTCATACCAAATTGACTTTATAGATTGCCAGTGACCCAGAATAGATGTGATTACATTTTGGGTAAAGTAGGTCATAGTTAAAGTTTTTTATGAATTTTTTAAAATCTTTTTTTTCTTCTCCCATTTACTTGTTTTGGGCAAAATTTCAAATGTCTAAAAACATCAATTTTGTTTCAATTTACTTTAAATTTACAAACTTGGTGCATATATAGAGGCAATTGATTTGCTGACATCAGCACACGCATAGACACGATGACATCAGCTGGATCGATGCCAAAATAAACTACAATACGTGCAGGGGGCGGAGTTTGTTGTGCCTGGAACCACCTGTTTTTTTTTAAGTTTTCAATTTATACATTAATTCTAAATTTAAAAAAAAAAGTAAGTTCAAAATGTTTTCGGTGAAAAACGGTAAAGACTTTTACCGACTTGGATTTCATGTTTTTTGTGCAAGTTTAGGTTCAGCGTGTTAATACAACATGTCAAATGACAAAAATAACTGTAAAGTCACACAGGTGAAGTTGTGTGGGAATAAACTGAAAAAAGTCAGAGTTTTTAATGAGAAATATAAAGACAACCCGACTCCTAAGGGTTAACCAAACTAATTATTGGGGCTCTCTCTAATTTTGATGATGTGAAGCATTCTTCCCTTTGGCCCAGACCGAGGTCACCTCGTGTGGTCGGACCACAGACCATCTGTTGGGTCGGTCCACCATGGTCTGGGAGATGTTTGTCGTAGACAAATAATTCAGATCAAACTGAAAGTGTCAGCCAAATCAGCTAGATGTGAATGTGCTATTTTGACCTTTGTACATGTAAAAGGGAGAACGGTCTACCAGTTCCTCATATCTGTCTACCTGTTCTTACAGTTTACATTGCTACCTCAGCCAAAGGTGTCTTTAAACGGAGACAGGGAGACAGGTCCACAAAGCACCGTGCATATGTAAACCTTTAGGCCACGGACAAACTGAGCTGTCTCCATGCCAACTGAGCAAAGTCATTCCCTGATAGACACTGTGATATTTAGGTCAAAGCTTTGCACAAAGACAGAGTAAATGGAGATTTAATTGAGTTTCTTCTCTAAGCTTATATCACAGCTGAACACCCACCCACATCACCCCCTCCAATCTTGTCTCATTAATGTTGTCAGGGGGAAGTGGGCTCCTCCATATCAGCCTGTATCCCCACGGCCCAAAGGAATTAATTACTAGAAGTTGTATCCCATCAGCTTTAACAGTATGCTGTCTACTAGTCCAAAGATGGTTCGTAAATGAATCTTTTGCGAGTGAAATAAAATGTGGAATCAACAGGTGGACAAGTGAAAAGGAATATAATTTGGGCCACATCTTTGCAGTCACACTAAAATTCCATGCTGTCCCACCACAGTGAGCTGGAACACAAACACACCGTCCCTCGATCATCTGTGTTGTCATGCAAATAAATATTAAAAGTATTATAAATTGCCTGCATCGCATGCTCGATGGAAATGAATAATTTAACTAGGGCTGGATATATTAAGATGTTAATTATCCTGTGGTTCCAGGCATGTTAATTTTAAGCATGATGACACCTTCCGCATGCGATATATAATTGTGGGTGTAGACCCTTGTTCAGATAAAGTGATAGCTTACCTTTCTCTGTGGTGAATCAACAGTTTCATTGACATTTTGCCCACGTTAACATCTTTTCTCTCTCTGGACTTTACATTAATACATCTCTGAGGTGCTGTCATTTGAGCTGTTGTATTTTAAAGGGCAGACCTGCCCGTGTTATTCCCGGTTGAACCTGTGTTTTTGTAATGCATCTGAAATATAAATGTCTTTTCCTGTCATACTAGTGTTGATATTTCAAAGAGCTGATGGAGAACAGGCACAAATGCACGCATTGCATATTTAAGTTTTAATCTAGCAGAGGATTGTAAGGTCTCATGTGAGGACGCTGGCTTTATGTTAATCAAAATGTTCTCCTTTTCCAAATCTCTTAACTTCAAAAAACATGCTATAAATTACGCTTTTTAGTCTGATGAACACCACCCCCTTTTAAATAAAAAAAAAAATGTCCTCAGTGTCTGATGAAAACTAACTTTGGAAAAATATGGAATATTTAGTTTGTTGAGTTTTGAACACATTGCTGAGTGTTGCCAAACAATTAAAATTTTTAATCAGATTAATCACAGGGTTGCTGGGGATTAATTTCAATTAATCATGATTAAATATCATTCATTTTTAATTATATGTAAAGTATTTAAAGTATATGTGTGTGTGTGTATATGCAGTACATGTATATACACTACTGGTCAAAAGTTTTAGAACACCCCCATTTTTCCAGTTTTGTATTGAAATTCAAGCAGTTCCAGTCTAATGAACAGCTTGAAATGGCACAAACTGAAACAAAACTGAAAAATAATGTACGTTTCAGAATTATACAAAAAGGCGAACAAGAAATGGGTTAACAACTTAAAGCAGTTCTGCAGCAACGGAGGTTGATCAAGCCTGGAAAGTTGGGGCTACCAGTTCCTCCAGTTGTCCCAATATTTGTGAATTCCTTCCAACCCCCTGTGTCTGCATAAACGTAGTGCTGGAACACACTTTGGTACCATACCGTTGGAGCATTATTTGAACAGTATTGGACTGCAGAAAGTAGTGTGTTAGTGTAAAAATGGAAAAGAGGAAAAAGCAATTAACCATAGAAGAGAGACAGAGCATCATAACATTTAAAAATGTAGGTGTGTCCTACAGAGAAATGTCCAAGAAAGTCCAGGTGTCAGTCAGTCCAGTTTCCTCCACCATCCAAAGGCACTCAGAAACTGGACTAGAAAATGCAGACAGGAAGAGGTCTGGAAGAAGCAAAGACACAACAGAATCAGAAGACAAGTTTATGACAGTCAGCAGCTGGAGTGAGAGGAGACTGACAGGACAACAGCTGAAAGCACAGAGAAGAGAGAGGAGGATGAAGCAAGTCTGAGTTTACACTGGGAACAGAAGACTGAGCAGTTTTCAGGTTTAATGGGTGGAGTTGCAGCAAGAAAGCCATTGCTGAGACTTCAGAATAAGAAAAAGAGGCTTGGCTGGGCCATGAAACACCACCAGTGGACTACTGAAGACTAGAAGAAGGGGTTATGGACTGATCAAACCTGCAACTGAAGTCTTCTCTTCACAGTGGAAACACAGACTTGCTTACTATGACCACTACTGAGCTGTGCTTGAAGCTGTTGTCCTGTTAGAATAAATCAATACTTCACTGAGCCGCTGTTGTCATTACTCGTATATGCGGCTCTCTGAAAAACTGAATTTATATGTGTGCTTTAAACATTCATAGTAGAAAAGCACTCGCAGTTATGTTTTCTTTCAGCAGCGAACCCAACTGCATCAAGTCTTTTTTTTACTGCTTGGATGGATAAAATGCAGAAGATTTTACCATGGGAAACATTATAGTGCAAACATTTTTCAGTATCGTATACACTGTGAAGCATGTCAGCATTAGGGCCGTGTCCTGTGTTCCACTCCACTCTAGTCTTCATTGAATTTTCAGTCTCAGCTGTGTGCTGAGGTGCACTGCAAATTCTGCAGTTCTTTGAAGGATGAGCGAAGTGGAAATCTTTGACACTGTGGCCTGGAAAGCCTTACTGAGCTTTAGATGTGGGGACTTGGGAGGCCATTGCTGGCTTTCAGCCCGATTGTAAATGCCTCTTGAGATATCATCATAGAGAACAATTCAACACTTGGCAACACACACAACTCTATCCCCCTGACATATGAATGTTTAGGGGAAAAGATGGATCTTGCAAGGTTTATATAGTACAGAAGGGCAGTTGATTTTCTTTGGAGGCACTTGTATGTCCTGGTGTGCCAAAAGCTGCTTTGTCCTAAAAGTTTTAACAATCTAATGTCCGAATTCAAATGACGTATAGCATTATATAGAGATGACAAGTTAGTGAACATCTTCCTCATACTGTATTAGATGTGCATCCAGAGGGGACTGCATAGTTCCAGAGAAAAAGTGCATTTGCTCAGGCCTCATTTGCAGTTACAGCTGCTCATGAGTGGAACTCTATTCCAGTGGCAATCAGAGAACTGACATTTTATAATGACTTCAAAATGCATTTAAAAAAAGTGGTACATCAATACTTGGAGCTGCCAATATTAGAATTGTTTTGTTCTGTCTGTTGTATTTTTTTTTTTTAAATGTCCAAGTAAAATCTCTGATGTATAAGTAATTGTAATTTTTTCGTATTTTAGCACTTGTTTTGTATTGTCAGTGTTAATATATTTTAATAATAAATGTATTAGGGATGTAACAATTATCAGTATAACGATAAACTGCGGTAAAATTGCAGATGGTTAGTATTACTGTTTAAATTCTAATTATCATGATAACTGTGCTTGCTTACCGCACTTTTAGGGGAAAAACCCTATGGAAAGCTATGCTTTTATGTCAAATATTTGAGTGTAGTTTTAAATTATTGCTATTTTGATTTTATATACCTATTATTTGGAACCAATATTCACTTTTAAAGTCTTTTAAAAGGTTCGTTAAACATCTTTGTGTTTTTTATGCAATAAATTATATACATTTTTCAAATCAGATTTTATATTTTTTGTGTTTTTTGTCCTTTTGTGTTTTTTATAGTAGGTTAAAGTGGAAAAAATAATAGACTGATGAGATAGAAAAAAAAAAGATACCAAACATGGGTACAGTAAACATCTCTTTATATAGTATATAAAGGCAAAATCAGAAGTACTGAAAAATGGCCAAAATAAGCTCAGACCACTAAGGGTTAATATTTGAATGTTTCTGCAACAGAAAGTACATTGTGCTTATTATTTTATTTTATTTATTTATTTTTAATACAACTCGGTTAAATTATTTCAGTGCGTGTATAAGTACTTTCTGAACATTTTGAACACAATTTCAGTAATACCGCAATAATAATGATAACCGTGTTAATTTTGACCACAATAATTGTGATATGAAATTTTCATATCGTTACATCCCTAAAATGTATATATTTTTTAAATTGCATGTTTATAACCTCTATCCCCTATCTTTTAGAGTGACAATTTAACATTTGTCTAGGGACTGCAGATGATAAATAGCCTTTGAGCTAACTCTGGTGCAGTTACAGCAACGTGAATCAATATACAATGCCTCTTTTAAATCAACCAACAAAGTGAAAAATAAATACAAATTTTGGATCACTAAGCAACAAGATAGCAGGCCAGGTACTGGTCCAAAACTGAGTTAATGGGACTTATTTATTCACTAGTGTGTTTGGAATCCACAGGTTCTAGAAGCAGTAGAGTTAATAAAATGTGGAGCTGGGCTAAGTTTACTGGTGTAACACACAGATTAGGAACCAATAGAATGGACCTCATTTAGTTTAGTATTGACATGGACGTGGACCAGAGACTTTTACACAGGACTGAACATGATGGTTTATTATGACTCACTGCCGTCCTGTGTCTGGACCCACTGAACTCCGGTCCGTCTGATCGGAGTCTGTGCAGAACGGTCTGTCACCGTGTTACAGTGAGGGGGGGCGGTCCGGAGGGGGGCGTTAATGGGCCGGTCTGATCAGGGACCGGTGGAGTGGAACCGGGCCACAGTAAGAACCAGACCAACCTTATTAGTGTGTGATCACAGCCGGACCAGGTTCTCCCATTGTGTCCCGGTGGTTCCGTTGATCCGAATCCAGCCCCCCCGTTTGCGGCTGTGAATGGACTCCTCTGCAGGCCGCCTGTAAGCCCATTGTATTTTAAAAAACAACTAATAACTCCAACAGTACTGGTCGTATCAATGAACTGTTTTCACCACTCTGATCCTTGACCCAAAATACCTAAGTTCTGCAAAAGGCAAAGGCTGGATCTGTCCAGTTTATCAGTTATAGTTTCAGTTATCTCGTTTAGATTAGTTCTATGTTTAAGTGTGTTTGGGGTTATGTTGAAATTGTATGTCATGAGCAAAGAAAAACTGAAGCCAAATTCCTTGTGTGTGTTCACATACTTGGCCAGTAAAGCTGATTCTGAATCTGATTCCGATTATAAAGCAGACACACACACACACACACACACACATACACATACACACACACACATACACAGTGGCCACTTGGCGTTTGTAATATGGATGTTGTAATTTTAAATTTGGAAATTATTTTAAAAGGGACAGTGACAGTTACTAAAAACTGCCGTAAATGTGATGGGGGTTAGGAAGCATCATTTAAAGCTGCGGGAGAGTTTCGTCACCAATTTTTCATCAGATCTGTCAAACCTCAGTCATATCCTCAGTATCATGAATCCATAAGTCTTTCTGTGATTACTCACCTGAATCTCTTCCCTCACGGTGAACAATTTCGAAGTGTACTTCACCGTAAACAAATCATTTGTTTACAAACAGAGCTGGTAGGTCACTCAGGCATTTACGGAGTTTTGTTGTCACGTGCATTGTGGGAAGTGGAGGTATGCGCAGCTGCCTGGCTGCAGCAGCTGCAGTGTCAGTGTAACCATGTGATATTATATAGCTGCAACAAACACGATGCAGAAACAGCTGAAGGGAAGTGGAGCTCCAGCCGTTTCCGCGTCGTGTTTGTTGCAGCTGCTGCTGCCAGGCGGCACTCCGCTTCCCTCTAGCTGTTTCCACATTTCAGCTGTTTCTGCGTTGTTTGTTTCATCCATATAATATCATGTGATTGCACTGCCACTGCAGCTGCCAGGCGGCTGTGCGAACCTTTGCTTCCCACAATGCACGTTGTGACAAAACTCTGAAGATGCCCGAGTGACCTACTGGCTCTGTTTATAAACAAATGATTTGTTTATGGTGGAGTACACTTTGAAATTGTTCACCGTGAGGGAAGAGATTTAGGTGAGTAATCACAGAAAGACTTAAAGATTCATGATACTGAGGATATGACTGAGGTTTGACAGATCTGATGAAAAATTGGTGACGAAAGTCTCCCACACCTTTAAGGAGATTAGTGTAAATACTGGACCTCACATAAATGGACTGAAATATAGGTTCGTTTGTCAACAACTGTCAAAATGGCAATAGGCCTACATGGAAAAAAAAAGTTTGGTTTATTGTGTTGTTAAGTTGGAATTATTTGAGACTTTTTAGTTCTTATTAGGGCTGTCAAAATTGAACAGCATTAGTTATTTTATTACATTGACTATAGGAAAGGAATAAACCAGTTAAAGCACTTGGAATTCTGTTCCTTAATTTCATTCTCTACTCTAACCTTACAGCTGACTTTCTGCTGAGCCTTACTAGAAGAGCTACTGAACTGTAAGCTCCAGATATTGTGTGCATATAGTGCTTTAATCAAGCAGAAAACCTGCAGATCTTTTCCCAGTGTCCAGATTGGAAAAGGGCGACAGGTGACAGGTCAGAGGAAAATGAAGGCAGCGCTGTGATGCTCCGTGTGCCTTGGTGTGTGCAGGCGGATCCATGTACATGTCGATTGTTGTCCTGCTGGGTCCCACTAGCACACTGACCTTTACTGGGTCAGCAGGAAGGCAGAGGGCCTTAATTACCTTCACAACAACTCTCTGAAAACGACTTGAGGCTGGGAAGTGTCATGACCCAATTTATACACACCTAACATGTCCATCAGCGCTGGAGATGGCTGGGACATGTCTACTGCATGCCACCTAGTTCACTTCCAAAAATAGCCCTTTGACGGACACCCCAGGGGAGGAGGAACGGGGGAGGCCAAACGTTACGTGGAGACTGACTATTGAGAAGGACCTCAAAACCAGAGGAGTGACCCTAGAGACGGCCCCCAGAGCAGCAGTGGACACAACCAACTGGACATCCCTTGCCATTGTGTCACACGTCAAACAGCATAAAGACGACTTAGATAGTAGTAGTACATGTTCGTCAGAGGAATGAAACATCTAACATCACCTCTGAAAGGTCACTAGGTGCTACTGCTCTCACCTACAAGGCAGGATTGTGCAATTACACACAATCTGATGGCTTTTGCTTTCATTGTTTGTGTTCCTGTCTGTCCTCTAGTGAACAATGATCAACTGGATGTACATTCTGTCCATAACATGATTTTTGTTCAGTTGTTTTTTGCTCAGTTCTATATTTTATTGCAGTGGTTCCCAACCTTTTTTGGCTCGCGACCCCATTTTAACAGCACAAATTTCTGGCAACCCCAGACATTTTTTGTTTTGCTAAAATTAATTTGTGATTGACCATGTAATAATTTGCTTTACTAATTTGTGAATAAATGTTAATTTTAGAGGACATTTAGTCTATATAATGTATATTAATATGGACGGAGGCAGTAAATCCAGGTGTAGATTACTGCACAAAGTGAGAATTTTATTTTCCTAGGTCAGGATATGTACAGTCAGTCCAGCTGTGATTTACAAGGCTGACAATTAATACTGAACAAACGAGAACTCAAATTATGAATTATGAAAGAGCTGCAGCATCTGAAACCGACCACAATGAACATTTGACAGATAAACAGAACCACAGTGGTGCAGTTTCACAATCACAGTTTGTCATGTCTTTTATGGATTGGGATTGTCTGTCAACACACCATATATTTTATTAGTGATTTATTTTTTTTAAATGGAAAAAGCGGATAACGACCGTTTCATCCAATTTTGCTATTTTCAATATAGTTAAGGTGTCTGACCCAGAAGTAGTCTTTACTAGGGAAAAAATAAACAAACGGAATCATGGCCGGACTGGAGGAATATTTTGCTATAATTAAGCAGCTGTTTGATAGGTACAGAAATGTATTGCATTTGCACAAACAAAGAAATTCGGCTGTTTTTCTGAATTAACGAGATAATTTTCGTGTTAATTCAGAAAAACAGAGCCGAATTTATTTTTTTGTGTGAATGCAACACGCTTCAAACAGCTGCTTAATTATAGCAAAATATTCCTCCAGTCTGGCCATGATTCCGTTTGTTTATTTTTTCCCTAGTAATGACTACTTCCGGGTCAGACAACTTAACTATATTGAAAATGACAAAATCGGATGAAACGGTCGTTATCCGTTTTTTTCCATTTTTCATTTGAGGACAAAATTGGGAAATGGAAAAACAAGCAGTTATCTGTTTTTCATTCTGGTTTTGAAATGAATGATTTTTGGTTTTAAATTGAAAAACGAATGAATGGATTCATACACGGATTCATCTTTTTTATTGTGTTGTTTGCTATGTTTTTATTCTGCTGTTTTGCACTTTTGCTTTGTCTGTCAAACCACTTTGCAAACTCAGTTTTTAAAGGTGCTATATAAATAAAGTTATTATTATTATTATTATTATTATTAATGTTGTGTTCTGTGTCTGGCAGATGAAGACGGTGAGTGTAGCGCTGGTGCTGTGTCTCAATGTTGGAGTGGACCCTCCTGATGTGGTCAAGACGTCCCCCTGTGCCAGATTAGAATGTTGGATAGGTGAGTGAACACACACACACACACACACACACACACACACACACACACACACACACACACACACACACCATGTAGAACACTCAGATTTCAGAAGAATCAGAAGAGCGCAGAGTGAGGAGGTGGATGCTTCTTAAATATGGCGTATATGTTGCAATCTGTTCATGTGCAAATAAACACATTTATTTTCAAGAGTGTGAAGGGAAATGGAAAATGTACAACTCCTGCTTCCAGATCAGCTCCCACCGTACACAAAGACGTTATATTCACACTTAAGGAAAACATACTGCTTTTCTTAATGATATTCTCTTTGTACTTGTAAGGCATAATTATAATCCTTACGGCAACAGAGAAACAGAAGTCGGATCATCTTCATTTTCAGTCACGTTATGTATTTCTTAATAACGTGAACACATGGAAGGGGTTTAGACCCATTTGGATATTCTGAGGCTTCGTAGTTACTATGCAAACGTCGTCATCTTCTATGACACTGATTCACCAGTAAAACCCATGGAGTTGGATCAATGACAGTGGATGGACACACTGGGTTTATGTTATATTTTACTGAAAAAATGACTTTATTCAGTTTTTTCTGTTTTATAAAATAACCTTTGAATTTACTCTTGAGCTTTTTTGAATATCTACATGATCAGTGAATTAAATATAGCAAAATAGATTATTTTTACTGGAAAACATGCAAAATTCAGTGGATAGTATTATAATAAATGCTGATCAGTCAATTAGGAAAGGCTAAATAGAGAGAAAAACTAATTTGGGAACTGACACAAAAGTCATACTGGGTCGTTATGGGTTAATACCATGACATGCACACATGTTCTGTCATGTTATGTATTTCTTAATAACGTGAACACATAGATGGGAGGAGGGGGTTTTCACCAAATTAGTAGTAGTAGTTTATTTCGAGCACATAGAATCATCAGATAGCAAAGAATCATACAACATGGTCAGAACAAATAAATAAATACAATTTTTTTGCGCTCAAAAAGGAGTGGGAAGGAGTATAACTTATTGACTCCACCCCCTTTTTTACAAACTAATAATCAAACTAGATCCGCTTCCTTTGCTTTGTTAACACACATTTTCCTCTGTATATTTTTTTACAATAACACAAAACATCCATAAAAACCATTCATATACACTTTTTTTTAGTCCCCTCACACACAATCAGATTTGCATAATCAACCGTTTTTAATATAAACTATAATATATATACACTTTAAATATTTACTCCAAATACAATGATCAATAAATATGATAGTATCTTCTTATCATGATAACCAAGAATGAGGATTAAAGTTTGAAGATGCACTGTATGTCCGATTTCTCCGTTTCTTCGTCCTGTAAGACATTTAACATCTTTTTTTTTAATTTGATATTTCTACTAGCAGCATTGTACCCGTGGTGCCATTGTATGATAGCATGATAAATACAACTTGTCTGCCACCACTATCCATTTGTAAACTACCATTTAATCATGCATTGTGCAGGTAATAATTTGAGCCAACATGTGAGGCATGAAGGGAAGAGCATGTATTTGTTTGGCCTGTCAAGCATAATTAAATTCATACAGCGGTAGTGAACTGCAGCCTTCACATTGTAGCATCATCTGCTAGCAGTAGAAATTTCATGAACGACAGCATAAACACTTCCGAAAATGGAGTATGGCAACGGGGATGAAGAATCCAAGGTAGAGAGAGGCTAAAATCACCCAGCATACCTCACAACATTTGAATACGGACATAAAATTGTGCCTAGTGGATAGTCAGGTAATGTTTCTATTAATTTGGCGAGTTTTGCAGTGATCAGGCCTGTGAAGGGTGAGGAAAATCCGTACAAATGCCTTCCTGTGCTGCAACATCGATGGGACACAGAACATGTATTATATAGTAGGATTCTCACTTCAGTCATCATTTTTAGGTTGTTTTTTTCCCCAGTATTCAAATGAATGAAGTGACTGATGTTTACTGTACTTTTCAGACTATAAGCCGCTACTTTTTTGTCACGATTTGAACCCTGCAGCTTATCCAACGATGCAGCTCCAGTATAGATTTTTACAAGCTAACGGCCTCCAGGGGGCGCTCTAGCAGGAAGCGCAAAAGCGAGACAGACAGGTGGAAGAGGTGATGAAGAGGAGAAGTTTTAAGCTGAACTTTGAACAATCATTTTGTGTGTCATGCTCAAACCCTCATCATGGAAAACACACAAAGAAATGCATATGATACAGCTTTTAAGTTCAAAGCAATCGATCTGGACATCCAAGAAGGAAATAGAGCTGCAGAATGGAAGTGACAATGAGAGACAACGGAAGAGAGACATAGAAGGAGTGTGACGGAGCCTTTCTGAGGCTGTTCAACTCTGACACTGAAGAAGGCGACTGCAGTGGTTTCAATGAGCAGAAGGAAGATGAAGATACAGATCAGTGACTTTTCTGGGTTTTTGAACCAGCCGTGTTACTGTCATTTTACTGCCGTGTTACAGGCACTGTTTGGAAAAAAGCAGTTAAGGTATGGAAAGAAATATTTAAATAATCTGTCTGTTTACCATCTTTCTGTGCAAATATCTCATGTTACAACATGGACACCTGCGGCTTATAGTCAGGTGCGGCTTATATATGTACAAATATTTTTTTTCTTTTAAAATTTGGTGGGTGCAACTTATACTTAAGTGCGGCTTATAGCCCGGAATGTACGGTATACATCCAGTCTGCTGCCAGGAGCGGTGCTTCAGCACATCACTGACTGACAGTACATTCCTATTTAAATGCCTCTATCATTTATGAGTGCTCCTCTATTCATTCACAGACAGATACAAGAGAGGTGGCGAACAATGAAATGCAGAAAAAAAGAGTAATTGCGTCAAACTCTTGCTTTTACATTGATGTCTTTTCTGACTCATCCTCAAAGTAGGCCATGTTAAGGTGTGTAATAGTGAAAACCTCTTTTATAAAGGTGTGGAAAAAAGGTTCACAGTTGAAATGGTTAATGGTGGTCTGCTGTCAACGTTCACTCGCCTCCGTCGTTAGGAATCTTCTTGTCCCAAGGGACCTTGATTCACGAGGCCTCCGTCAGCTACAGATGAAGCAGAACTGCACAATGGGAGGCAGAACAAAAACAATAGAACCATCTCTGTCGAATGGGAAAGCTTAGAACCTTTGTCTCAGTCCCCTGAGATTCCTCGACTCTGAGGAGAGAGAAAGGAAGGACATTAAAGTGGAAACGCACTTTCGAAAGTTTTTTGAAACGTGTCAGCCACTTAAGGATGGTGACATTCTACAGACCTGCCGCTTAGTTTTGAAAAGGGAATATGAAAGGGAGGAGGAGGTGATATCCTAAAATGCACTTAGGTGTTTAATCTTTTATCTTTGCCTTACTTTGTAATGATAGAGGTATTTCTGTCAGTGGCTGCAGTGAGTTTGGTGTGTGACTCAACACCAGATTTCACCATAACAGGAAATTGTAAAATGTTGTGGTAAGCTCATCTCACACGTGTAAACAGAAACGAAGGCCTAACCATTGCTGCATAGTCTGGATCGCCATCATCAGAATAAGGGTGAATATGTCTGTCTCACAATGATAGAATTAATGCCCATCATTACTTAAAAAGTCCGTCTCGCTACATCAAAGAATTACAACATCCAAACTTCACCTGCATCCCGAAAAGGACGACTCTCAAAAACATGCTGACATCAAAAATCCCACTTAAAAACAGAAGTTACCTCCATTATCAGGATTTCAATGTGGAGCAAAGTTCAAATGAAATCCATAATTTAGCTTTTCAGATGTTTTTTGAATAAGGATGGTCGATGACTGCATTGTAATGATGGAGGTGAGTTGGTCCACAGGGAACGTACTTACCCTCACTGTTTATGTCAAGACCTGGCCCTCATTGAATCCTTCTTGAGATCTTTCTCTAATATTCAGACCTTTTTGATCAAGAGGAAGCCAGATGGTCCACAGCCCATCAAATCAAGCTGAAGCTGGATGTATTTTAGCTCCAGGAGAGGTTTTAGTGTTGTTGTTTTAAATGAATATGATTGTGAATACATTATTGTGATTAAATGAAAGAATTTCATTTGGAATGAGGCATAAATCTTGTAGGTTTGTAGAATTTAAAAACAAGAAAGTGTTGATTTTATTCAATTACTTACATGAAAATAGCTCAGATATACTGGCTCCTAAATGGTCTGAGAGTGGTCCAACTGTGGGGTGGACTAGGTCTATACTTAAAATTAAAAAAAAAAAGGGCAGAGCAGGGGGTCCCTGGGCTGTGACTGTGTTGCTGGGGGTGCTGTAGGTTGTGTAGGGGGTTGATGGTGTCCTCTCCTTCTTGGGCTCTGTGTGCTCACCCCTACTCCCCCATAGCCAAAACTAATTAAAATTAATTCATATAAACTTAAACAGATAGTAACTGATACAAATACATTTTTACAAATATTAAATTATTTAACTCATTATATTGTGACTGCCTCCGCTGCTGCCGCCGCCACAATAATACTAGCAAATTAAACTACTAGTATTATTATTATTATTATGTATTTTTGTATTATTACAACAATTATTATTTTCCCCCTCACTCCCCCCTCTCTCTTTCTCACTTTCATTCACACTCCCCTCTTCCCCTTTCCCCTATCGCCCCTAACTAAGCTATACTGTTTAGTTGCTCTTTACATATATTATCTTTTTCATTGTAATATCAGAATCAGAATAGCTTTTTTTGTCATTTGACAGCACAGTACAATGTACAGTACACTGAACGAAATTAAGATTGATGTTAGGGGCATGTAGCCACCACAGACCCCCTTCTTCAAAATAATATGATGTTGTCGTTGTTGTTTGTCATTACTCTGTTGTTATTGTTGTTTTTGGTTGATTTTCCCTTTGTTTATCTGTTGTTGTTTTTCTGTCCACAATGTCTTGTTAACTATCACTAATAAAA
This sequence comes from Sphaeramia orbicularis, assembly GCF_902148855.1. Taxonomy (NCBI): domain Eukaryota; kingdom Metazoa; phylum Chordata; class Actinopteri; order Kurtiformes; family Apogonidae; genus Sphaeramia; species Sphaeramia orbicularis. The sequence goes on along the minus strand of NC_043957.1, from coordinate 57,611,202 downwards.
AAAAAAAAAAAAGAAAATAGCGCGCATATATTTTCCCATCGCCACCGTGACATCATTATCATTCATGTAATTCTTCTTAAAACTTTTAGGGTCAATTTGAACAAATCTGAATTCTAACTTGACTGCAGTCTCTTTGTTTTGATAGTGTGTTTTAATGGGGTGCATTCATTGTAACAGCAGTAGATTATTTCCCTGCATAAATCATAAATTATTTCCTGCAAACTGGTCAATACATCCCTCTGTACCTTGTGAGCGCAATTTGATCTGCTTTTAATCTATATTCAGCTCTTCTTCAAGCCTTATTGATCGACTCTCATCAATATGTCAACCTGAGAGCCTATTTGTGTTTTTCCAAACCTTGAAATTATTTTACAAAACCATTTCATAAAAGATAAAAAGGTGGGTATTTTTCTCTAAACTTTGATATTTGGGGTTTTTTTGGGGGTCATTTTTCTAGTGGATTATTTGAAGAAATGATTATTGATGGTTTGTGAGCTTCTTATTGAATATCAATGGTTTGCGTGCGACACATGCGATTGTTCTGTGCTTATCATGTATTTTTCTTGGCAGATCCACTGTCGATGAGTCCACAGAAAGCTCTAGAGACTATCGGGGCCAACTTACAGAAGCAATACGAAAATTGGCAACCAAGGGTGAGTGGGTTCATGTGACCCAGCCTCCAGCTTTTTCTTCTAAGAATGATTTCACATTCTTTCAATCACAACACTACATATTACACACAGACTACATCCACACAAATATGCTTTCATCTTAAGAAATCTCTGGAAATTACTTCTGCAGCTCTACTAAAATAATTGTTTGCTATTTGTGTGTCTAACACAACTGGAATGCACATGATCAGAGGGAATAATAATGCCACTTCTCATGGTAATTGCTTAGATATACAAAATGCAGACTTAATATGCAGTAAAGATAGAAACATGTCAAAGTCAGAATCTGCGTTGAATATCAGTACTATATGTAACTCCTTTGAAAGATTTGTATTTTTTCTCTCTCTGATGTCCTTGTGCATATGAGAACTTGTTTGACGCATGTTGTAGAATGAATATATGCTGAAGTGTTTACTGTGTTTAACGTTAGAAGTGTGAATGGGTTTATTTTTGATGTTGAGGGTGTTTTTTATTTATTGTGCGCAACATGTCAGTGAAATGCCGACAAGGTCTTGGTAGTGAACCATAGTTCTTTAGAGAAGTTGCTTCGCATGCTCTTGTAAATATAGCTTTGTGTTAGGGCTAGGTAAAAAAAATCGATTTGATCAGTTTTGGATCGATTTCCTTTTAATTTTGCGTAATCGATTAATGGTGGATGAGATCGAATTTTCAGAGCAGGACCGCAAGTAAATGACCCGGAAACCGCCGACGCGGAAGCATGGCCAGCTCCGTCTCGTGAGCCCCTCGCAGAGATGGGGCGTCTTGGTCGTGCTCACGACGATTCTGGTTTGGGAGGAACGTGGAGGAAGGGTGGGGGAGGTCCTCCCGGCCTCAAGCTCGTACCCACAGTGCGGAGTAACTGGCCGGCGGAGGCGGGTCGCGAAAGCCAGTCGTTCTAGAACTATTAACTCGGATCGCCTGTGGCTGAGTGCGGAGTTAGAGGAATAGTAAAGTGGAAATCACGAAGCTTCGCCCACCCTCCCCCTCCAATGAGTTTCTTGTACCAAGGGCCCAACATGAGTCTGTTTCACGGGTGCCAAATTGGTGTCGATGCCCTAGGGTGAAAGTAATGTGCTGTAAGGCTGGAAGCAGCAGGTATAAAATAGAATAAAGATGAGACAGAAGTCCAATGTGAGCCAATGTAGAAACATGGACATGTTTGTGTCCTGTTCATTATTTCAGAGCAGATTCTTCTGTTTACTGCTGAAATGTCAGATTTATTTCCTTTCTAATATCAATATTGATTCTGTGTTGCATGGCTGCAGTAGTCAAATAATCAAGTTACAACTCAAAATTGTACTTTGGTGTCACTAAATGAATCTGAATCAATCAGTTAATACTGAATCGAATCGAATCGAATCACAATTAATCGATTCAGAACCTTATGAATCGAAATCAAATTGATTAAGGAAAGTAGGCATGATACCCAGCCCTACTTTGTGTGTACATTCCTGTGTGTACATGCGTATTCTTGGCAGCAGCAGTATTAGCTTTCCTTGGCCACTAACTGTGAGTGAACTATCTGTGATTGTCCCCTGGACCTCTGGGTTCGCTTCCATCCTTTTCCTCCCATCACCTCCAAGTATCAGAACCTCAGACAGTGCTGGAGGAAAAAGGATGAGGTCTGGACCACGTAGGATTAGGGCTGTGTATCGGCAAGAATCTGCCGATACAATGCAAATCACAATACTAGGATCACAGTATGATATATCATGATACTGTTAAAAGGGCAATTTTTTGTTTGTTTCTTTTTTTTTTAAATGATTATTTCCTTGAAGGATTGACTTACACCAGAAATATGCACAAATACTAAACACATTTTTTATTTTTTTTTTTATCAGAACAGGATCTAATGCAATATCACAAAATTTTCCTCTGTTAAAACTTAAATGATGTTTTACAGACATTACAGTTTAAGATCCTGTGCAAATGTTCATATTAGTTCATAACCAACATCATAACATTATTTTTGTGCGATCCCAACAAAGAAACTAACATTATTTAATAAAAGAGTTAAATAATAATAAAAAATATAAACCAAAAAGAAAAACAAAAAAGAAAAATGAACCTCCACAATATCTGCATTTGAATAAAGACCTAAAAATATCGATACTGTACTTTTTAATATCGATACAGTATTGTGAAATGAAATATCACGATATATTGCAGAAGCGTTATTTTCTTACACCCATAAGTGTGATAGGTGGACAGTAGGGCTGCAAATAATGACTATTTCAGTAGTTTCACTAGTCATCAACTTCTGTAACGACTAGTCAGATTATAAACTGTAAAAAAAACCCCTAATAGCTCTTTTTTATATTTATCGCAGCAATAAAATTCATTTTCTTTCCTTTAAGAAGAACATTTGGTGCACAACAATTAGAATGCATAACAAGAGTATTAAACAGATATTTAATTCAATATTCAACAAATGTTACAAGCAGCATTAAAATACTTTTTCATGTTCAGAATTGACTCGGTCAGAGCAGTCACTTGTTGGGGAGTACATGTCTGCTTTTTCTGGCTCCCATACTCTTCCTAGTGGTACATAAATTTTATCATGAAATTGTCAGACAAAATAAAATCATTATTCTTAAACTGTCATGATCCTTCCCACACACACTTACAGTAATAGGCTCGTTAATAGCACGGGAGCTAATTACCTTACTGAGGTGCGTCTGAATCCTCCAAAACGTGTTTCCTCTTTAAATATCTGTTGATGGGATCGGGACATCCCCAGTATGTTGTATAAACAAAGCAGTAAAGACATTGACACTGACATTGTTAAGTCATGTATATGTCAGGGTAGAGACTGCGATCTGGTAGGATCTACCAGTAGAGACTCCGATCGTTGTCTCTACCAGTAGAAACTCCGATCAGAGTCTCTACTGGTAGAAACTCCGATCCTGCCAGTAGAAACTCCGATCGGAGTCTCTACTGGTAGAAACTCTGATCCTACCAAACATTTAATAGCTGGAATAACTGGTAGAAACTCCGATTGGAGTCTCTACTGATAGAAACTCTGATCTTACCAATAGAATTGCCAAATGCAAAGTTGATGTTGAAATTCCAAAGGTTTTGAGAAAATTGTTGTCATTTTATATTTCACAAATGGTTTTAATATTTGGTGCTTTCCATAAATTATTTATATATTATGTGAGCATGCTGAGACTAACTAAAAAGTCCAGATGTGGGTTAGGGGTTAGGGTTAGGGTTAGGTAGGTAGGATCAGAGTTTCTACCAGTAGAGACTCTGACTGGAGTTTCTACTGGTAGAATCGCCGATCCTACCAGATCGCAGTCTCTACCCTGACATATACATAGGAGATTTCACTCTGTTGTATGATATCAGCAACCGCAATTAATTTCTAGGAGGAACATAGACAAGCCATATTGTATTGATGAATGGATGTTTGTACAAAAATAAACCATATCAATCAGTCAGATGCAAAAAAACCCCCAACTGAAGCAGGCTAATGACGGAGAAACAAAAGTGCCCACAGATGCTGCTCAAATCTGTGAATTAATGAAAGAATAGAATATCTTTATCCTCATTATAACGAGTACAATAAAATAAAAAGTGCCATCCAATCTGTGCATTATGTAAAACCTACTGTAAAAATACAAATAAAGGCAGCTAAAATAAATGGGTTGTTGGTAAAATAAATAGGTAAAAAAAAAAAAAAAAAAGCCGTCGCAGGAACCCATCACTCACACACAAGCATACTATTCAAGCAAGCATCTATTCGATTCGATTCAATTTTAGATTCAGATTCAGATTTATTGTCATTCAATAAAAACATCCCAGATGCTGTTAAAGATTGAAATAGCAAAATGCACAGCACGAAATAAAAACACAGAAAAAGAATCCTAAAAACACCAACTAAAAACAACCCATATATATGATAAAATATTAAAAACTGCACTAAATTAAATAAATAAATAGTTAGTAAAGATAAAAAAGAAATATTGCACGATGGAGGGGTCTCTATTCTATTCTATTCTATTCTATTCTATTCTATTCTATTCTATTCTATTCTATTCTACCAAAACTGGACTCATAACTCACACTTTAAATCACTTACTTTCTGCTCTAAATTTAACAAAAACAACAGACCTTTTGTAACTCACCTTCACATTCTAAAACTAAACCAGACAAAAGAACACCAGGAAGTAGCACCTCTACTGTGAAAACTAACAGATGTGATGATAAAAAATCTGTGTTCTATGGTGTAAACTACCTCAGTCTCCAGCAGTTAAATGTTAGGTGTTTGATCTCCAGACCAACAGAATAACAACACTATCAGTGATAATTCACTAATATATGTGTCGAGACACAGAATTTTTCTGTGAACCACTGTGGATGTGTCAGATTCTACAGGATGGAAAGAGAGGGTGCTGATGACAACACTGGTATACAAGTCTGAGAAACTGGTGAAAAAAGGGACTAAACCAGTGTTTTTCAACCTTGGGGTCGGGACCCCACATGGGGTCGTCTGGAATTCAAATGGGGTCGCCTGAAATTTCTAGTAATTGATAAAAATAAAAAATGTAGTAATAAAAAATATATGGTGAGTTGAGGGAGACAATCCCAATACATAAAAGACATGACAAACTGTGAAGCTGAAACTGAAGCACTGTGGTGCTATGTATTTATTTATTTATTTAGAACATGCAAAGAAACAAAATAAAACAAAATGAAGCAAATTAAGACAAAAACAAAATAACATTTAAATGAACAGAATCAGTGTTAAAGCACATACAAGTCTGAATTTCATTTCTTTCAAATGTTCATTGTGGTTGGTTTCAGATGCTGCAGCTCTTTCATAATTCATAGTTTGAGTTATTGCTTTTTCAGTATTAACTGTCAGCCTTGTAAATCCAAGCTGGACTGACTGTACATATCCTGACCAAGGAAAATAAAATTCTCCGTTTGTGCAGTAATCTACACCTGGATTTACTGCCTCTGTCCACAATAATATACATTATATAGACTAAATGTCCTCTAAAATTAATGTTTATTGGCAACATAGTATAGCAAACGATAACATGAGCATAAACAAATTTATTTTAGAAAAAAAAGTCTCCATTGTGAATGTCTGGGGTCGCCAGAAATTTCATTCATTCATTCATTCATTTTCTGAACCCGCTTTATCCTCACTAGGGTCACGGGGGTCACTTGGAGCCTATCCCAGCTACATAGGGGCGAAGGCGGGGTACACCCTGGACAAGTCGCCAGTTCATCGCAGGGCTGAACATATAGAGACAAACAATCACTCTCACATTCACACCTATGGGCAATTTAGATTAACCAATTAACCTATTAGTGCATGTCTTTGGATGGTGGGAGGAAGCCGAAAATTTGCCAGAAATTTGTGATGTTAAAATGGGGTCAGGAGACAAAAAAAGGTTAGGAACCACTGGACTAAAGCCAGCGTTTGGTGGGGGTTAAATCATCTACTGCACTGGTTCACAAACCTTCTCAGCTCAAGACCCACTTATACCATAACCCTAATTTTAAAAAAAAACAAAGAAATATTAGTTATCAAAAAATGGATCTGGACAGCATCCACTGTACAGGGTGTCCCAAAAAAAGGGACATCATTTGAAGTGTCCATATTGGAGTGACTACATAGTCAGGAGAAATGATGCTTAATAGGATTTATTTAGGACATAAAATGTTTTATTCTACAAATTTCAAACGAATAATTCTGGGGGATGGTAATTTTTATGGAAGTACATCTGTCTCGTTAGATTTTGAGTTATAAAAGCTATTGAATTCCAAGCACTGAATTTTTTTGCACTGAAATTCAGTATCTGATTTTTTGTCTCTGAATTCAACTATGTTCATAAATTTAGAATTTAAAAAAATTCAGATACAAAAAATTCAAAAGCAAAAAAATTCAGATGCAAAAAATTCAAATGCAAAAAAAAAATCAGATGCCTCCAGTACAAGCCTGTGGGGACAGTGTTATGATCGGTCCGGTCTAGGCTCAGCAACATCAGGAGGGACATCACTGTCATTTATAATTTCCCACAGTATTCCTGTTTATTATTACCAAATTTGTTCATTAAGTCTGAAAAATCTAGTACATAAAAACATCAAAATGCTTCAAAAACAATTGCTAAAACAGTCTTCAATCTGGGGACAGTCAGTTGTTTTGTTTTCTTCTCTTCTCTTTAGTTTTTCTCTACATTGACTTTATATAAAGTCTTAGTGTCTGTGAATTAAAATTAAGAAAACCCTGAATGCTCACAATAACAACTTGCAGAAATAAAGCTGAAGGTGACGTAAGACTTCTGCTCAGTACTCTAGATACATTTGGATTATCTTCAGACAATATTTCAAGACATTGGCTTGTTTATTGACAGTTCATTGAGCAGTTGAGTTGAAAAACTGTCAGATTAATCAATACTATACACAAAATATACACGAAGATCAGTCATCAGTAAACGCCTTCAATCCCCGTATGTTGTAAACATGTCAGCCCTATCTATATAACTGATCAGTTTTACAGTGCACTCTTCCGTCTCATTATAGGAATATAGAGCTGCTTTGAGTCCTGGATCTATAGAACAGTGTGAGCCACCAGGATTCTGACGCCTCTCATCTTGGGAATGTTTTAGTTATTAGATAACAGCCTAAAAATAGCTATTAAATATATGGCCTTTTGCTGTGTGAAATAGCACCTTACTTATTTCCCTGAAGCTTAATGTTCTATTTTATAAAGTTTCCTCACTTTTTATGATGTTAATTAAGGTTGAATACCCCTGCTGTAAAAGGTGAAGTGTGGATTGAAATGAATGGAGAAGAATCGCTTCCCTGACAACTGCAGCTCTGCTAATCTAACCATTCCATTACTAAGGAGCTTATCTCATTTAAACCTCATTTTGGAAGGAATTTAAAATACAGAACACCTTCATGGCATGAAGATGATGCCGTAGCATGACTCTGTGAGGCCATTTTCTCCATATTTCTCTGTTCTTCTTGTTATGTCAAACGTGTGTCCCATGGGGAGCAATTACAATGCATTTCCACATATTGGGTTTGATCCATATTTAAAGTCACCTGTTGAAATGTTTTATACACTGTAAAAAAAAAAAAAAAAAGTAAAAAAACGGTAATATTACGGCAGCTGGAGCACCAAAAAAGTACTGTTAAATAACGGAAAATAACCATCTCATAAAAATACGGTAATTTTCCATAATTAAAATACAGTTTTTTGCCGTAACTTTACATGAGATTTTGCTTTTTTTTTGTTACTTTTTAATGTTTAATAAAGAATATTTACATGTATTAAAACAATCAAATTACCTATAAATATGTACATATAAATAATTTTCAATGAGACTCAGTTGTCCAATCCACTGATAAAAACTGTATTTGGACAGTTTATCAGTGCTTATACATGTTATACATTCACAAAAATACATTTATTCAACATTGTTGTTGTGAAACCTCCTTTAATTGCACAAGATATTTGTCAATTTCCAAACAAGTGTTGTTAAACTTACAGAACAAATACTACTTTACGGTTAATTGTTAGTAATTTTATCTCGTTTTATTTATTTATTTTTTTACAGTATTAAACTTTAAATTAACAGTTGAATCTCATGAATAGAAAAGAAATATTTGTGAAATTATGATACATTTGCAAATGTATTTTAACTGTATTTTCCTGTGAAAAAAGGAAACATTTCTTTTAAAAAATGGAAATTTTATGGTTATTCACAGTTACAGTTTTTCCATGTTATTTTACATCTGACGTGTAAAGTCGCAGTCTATTTTTGTCATTTCAGTGATATTTTCCTGTATCTTAAAAATACAGGAAAAATCTGTAAAATAAACAGTGAAAATTCTGTTAAATTGCAGTTTTGTTTTTTTGTTTTTTTCTTACAGTGTATCTGTTCTGTAAAGATTGGATTGGCGTGTGTTCTGTTTTCTATAGAGACTTGGTTACAGAAAATCTGTGAGGTGTTGGATACGTGACCGAGCATCGAGGTGGATGGAGGATTTTATTTTTAAGGAGGCAGAAGATGTAGTCAGTGCTGGAGGAGGCAAGACAAGAAAGAAAGGCCCCATCAGTAGAAAATAGTAATGTGTGACTGTTTGGGAAGATGGTTGAGAAGTAACACATAAGGTAAGAGGAGGAGGAGGAGGAGCAGTACAGACATCCCAGGAGAGGGTGGCTGAGGGAATGTAGGCTGGAGCTCAGTTGACGCAGGAGGTCAGCAGCAAATGGTGGTAGGAGTACAGAAGGGGGAGTGGGAGGGTGAGAAAGCTCTTCCTTAGCCCAGCCCGAGGATTCACAGCGCTGCAAAGTCACAACACAATGCAGCGTTCGCCAACACGCCTTATATAAACCACTAGTGTGTACCTGCGTTATCAGTGCATTCAGAGTTTACCACCTGAAAACTAGGGCTGTAAGAAAATACCGCTTCCGCAATATATCGCGATATTTCATTTCACGATACTGTATCGATATTAAAAAGTACTGTATCAATATTTTTATGTATTTATTTAAATGGAGATATGGCAGAGGTTCATGTTTTTGTTTTTTATTTTTTATTTGCTCTTTTATTTCTATATTCACATGGGTGTTTTACTCTGTTGTTTGTATAATAAAAAAGTAGTATTGTGATATTGCAGGTCATGCATATAGTTTTTTTTTTTAAACTGATAACACTTTTTTGTTAAATAATGGTTATTTCAATCATCCTAAAAGCACTTTCTACTGTCTGAGAGGCAGATGTTAGTTCCTTGCATTAAAATACTGTTCTGATGTTGGATGACTCAGGGACTGAACACTATACATTTTATTCACAACTCATAGAATATGAACATTTGAGCAGGATCTGAAACTAATATCTGTAAGACATAATTTAATTTTTTTTGTGTGTTTTGTGCTCGTAATTTTATATTTATTTATCTGTAAAAAATGTTAGTTTTTACAGAGGAAAGTTTTGTGACATAGTAGTAAATCATGTTCTGAACAAATAAAAATATGTTTAGTATTTCAAGATTCAAGAGTTTTTATTGTCATATGCACAGCAAAAACAGGTAGTTATACTATACAATGAAATTCTTATTCTGTTCATCTCCCTAAAAACACAACACACTAAAAATGAATAAGAATAGGGGAAACAATAGCAATAATAAAATCAACTATAAAAATTAAAACAATTAAAACCAGCAGTAAAGTGTTCAGTGCATCAGTATGTGCTTGTGTTGTGTGGGGCATTTGTGCATATTTCTGGTATAATTCAATTTTTCCAGGAAATAATCTCTTAACATCCCTTAACAGTATCGTGATATATTGTGACATATCGTATCGTGGTCCTAGTATTGTGATTTGTATCGTGTCGCCACATTCTTGCCAATACATAGCCCTACTGAAACCCTCCATCCAGATGCTGGGGGGGGCTCATGAGCATCACACCATTTAGTATTTCAGATGCACCAGCCTGCTTTAACCCTCATGGTCAGCAAAGCCAGTCACCATTTTGGCCGCTGCCCACTCACTCTCTTGACCTCCTGCATTTTTTAGCATCTCTTTCTGTTTCTCTCTCTGATCTTTGTTCATCATCGTTTTGCACTCCACATCAAAGGGATCCCCCACCCCCACCCCCACTCCCCTGCCATGCCTCTTATTGCCCATCCTTACTTTTCTCTCTTTATATTTGTGTTTGCCTTGGATTTCTGTCCTTGTGTGTGTTGAGGGTGTGTGTTTTGTTAATGCCAGAGTACAGTAAAGACGACTCACTTGTGCTACTTGTTGGCTTGGAGCTACAGGCTCATATTGTATATGCACATTATCTATCTATCAATCTATCAATCAATCTATCAATCTATCAATCTATCAATCTATCAATCTATCAATCTATCAATCAATCAATCATTCATTCAGCATCGCATCATAACAAAAGTTATCTCATGACACTTTACATTTACAGCTGGTCTAAACCAGACTCTTGACTTGCCAACATTCAACATTTTTATGATTATTCAAAAGTTCAAAAGCCATTTTTTAAATCAAATCATTGCTTTAAGGCAGGGGTGTCAAACTCATTTTAGTTCAGGGGCCACATTCAGCCTAATATGATCTAAAGTGGGCCGGACCAGTGAAATAATATAAGTAATAGGATAAGAACTTTTGAGTGTAAAAAGTAAATTCTGTAATGAAAATGTTTATATCCACGAATTGTACTTGAACATAACATGAACAAATATGAACAAGCTGAAAATTCCTTAGTAAAATAAGTACAATGTTAACAATATTACGCCTTAGTTTGTCATTTATACATGCAAATCACGACTTACAAATCACAGTGGATCTACCAATACACAAAACATTAAATAACAGAGAGAGTATTATTAAAATTCCTCGTACTTTTCCTCTGACATTTCAGATATTCATATTTTTTGTAAAAGACTAGTCTGTCAATGTAAACATTTTTGTGTAATTTTACTTTTTTTACACTAAGACAAAGAGACAAATTTACAGTTTTCATTATTTAGAGGTTGTTATGATAGTATTTTACTGGTCTGATCCACTTCAGACTGAAATGACCTAAAATGATTTGAGCATCCTTGATTATTAATATCTTCAGTAATTTTTGCATTTCACAAATTCATCCCAGGGGCCAGATTGAACCCTTTGGCGGGCCACATTTGGCCCCGGGGCCGCATGTTTGACACCTGTGCTTTAAGGCATTTTAAGTGTCTTATTTTAGATTTTGAAACCACAATTTTCATTTTTCTTGTATATCACTGTCAGATCTTGGTTTTTATTCTCCAGGATTACCAACAACTGGTCTGTATTGGCCTTGGGAATAAATAAATAAATAAATAAATAAATAAATAGACCCTTGTGACTGGGTATACACTAGGGCTGACACTAATGACTGTTTCAATAGTCAGCTAGTCATTGACTACTGTCATGACTAGTCGACTAGTCAAATTATGAACTGTAAACCCCACCCTCAAAAAACAACAATGGCTCTTATTTATAATTATTGCAGCAATAAAATACACTTTCTGTCCTTTAACAAGAACGCATAACAGTTTGTTAAACAAATATTAAAGTCAATATTCAACAATTATTGCAATCAGTGATAAAATACTTTTTTCCTTAAACGAAAGTGCATGACATCACTAATAACTTGTCGGCAACTAAATAAGTTGTCGAATTGTCCTTGATACAACTACTTGGTCTGTGTAGTTGATGCTGCTCATTATACGAAACTCCAGCTCCATCCCTGTACATTGCACAGTACAGCATTTTATATCCATATTTATTCAGTTTCTTTGATTGTTGTGAATAAGGGTGTTCTAAGAATGGCATTTTAGCTGACATGTTTTTGTATAAAAAAAAATGGAATTTTTCTGTTCATTGTATGCCAATTGTATAGTAGTATAAACATAACAATAGCATATTTATACATACCGTACACTGTAAAAAAAATCTGTAACTCTGAACAGAACTTTCACTGTTGATTTTACAGATTTTTCATGTATTTTTAAGATACAGGAAAATATCAATGAAATGACAAAAACAGACCGTGATTTTACACGTCAAATGTAAAACAACACGAAAAAACTGTAACTGAATAACCATAAAATTTCCATTTTTTAAAAGAATTTTTTCTTTTTTCACAGTAAAATACAGTTAAAATACATTTGAAGATGTATCATAATTTCATTCATCTCATTTGGTGCCATGACCTTTGACCTTGAGTGACCTCGAAAGGTCAAACGAATGTCAGTGTCTTTAAATGTGCTGTTGGACAACAGAACTCTCGGTCCTATTTTTTTTTTTTTTGGATGCTTTGTCTTTAGTGACCTTCAGTCTGTACACACAGTATCACACCATTATGTACCATCCTTCCTTCTTCGCCTTTATTCCCAGACGGTCTTTTCACCTGCGTCCATGCTGTTGTTGTATAAGACTTTCTTCTGTAATGTAAGAGCCCAGGCTGGATCGGTCAACAGTGCTTTTGTTTGTCAGAGCCACATCACAGAAGCAGACCTGATTGGGATACCTTGCTTCTTTCAGTTTCTCTTTGAGCGTTACTTCTTGACGTGCCTCCTCTATTCCCCTATTCCCTTTTAAGCCTCGCTGGTTGTCTTTCATTTTCTCTGTGTTTCAGCCTTTGTTTTTTATCTCTTCCTCTGTATTTTCTGTTATATGTTTTGAAATGTATTTGGATGCTCTCCCCTCTTGACTTGCCGTGATGTTTGGTAGTTACTGAGATGAAAACTGACATCTCCTTTTGCCACGTTGCCTTTTAAAGCTGGTACTGCACAGCTTATTGTGCTTGAAGATGTTGCAGCTGCCGTACAGGATTACTCTGTTTAAGGTTAGTGTAATTGTCTTTCCTTCTTTTGTTGTTCTCTGTTTCTCTGTGTACATGGTGTCCTCCTTCCTTTGGATCGACCGCTGCTGCTCAGCTGCAGCCTGTAAACCCCCTGCTGTCCAGCCTCTGCATTATGTATTGCAGAACTGCATCTCGCATACTTTGCTACTGATTAGGTCTGAGGGTTTCTCTTGTCGGCCTGGAAACCCCAAACTGCAGTGGAGGATGTTTATGAGCGGAGAATTTCTGTGTGTAGTCTTGAATGATGCAATGCACTTTTTGGCTTGGGTAAAGGAAGTTTTCTATCATGAAGGACGGACTGTAGGGTCACAGTAATACTCTTCACTCACACTCTTCTAATTTCTGGTTTACAATTGAAAAATACAGTAGGGCAAAAATGTATTTAGTCAGCCACTGATTTTGCAAGTTCTCCTGTTTAGAAAGATGAGAGAGGTCTGTAATTTTCATCAGAGGTACACTTAAACTATGAGAGACAAAATGAGGAAAAAAATCCAGGAAATCACATTGTAAAGAATTTATTTGAAAATTATGGTGGAAAAAAGTATTTGGTCAATAACAAAAGTTCACCTCAGTACTTTGTAGCATAACCTTTGTTGGCAATGACAGAGGTCAAAGGTTTCCTGTCAGTCTTCAGCAGGTTTGCACACACTAGAGCTGGTATTTGGTCCATTCCTCCTGCAGATCTCCTCTAGAGCAGTGATGTTTTGGGGCTGTTGCTGGGCAACACAGACTTTTAACTCCCTCCACAAATGTTCTATGGGGTTGAGGTCTGGAGACTGGCTAGGCCACTTCAGGACCTGGAAATGCTTTTTACGGAGCCACTCCTAGTGTTTTGTTTTATCTACTTTTGTTTATATATATATATATATATATATATATATATATATATATATATATATATACAGGGTGGGGAAGCAAAATTTACAATGAACATTTAGTTGTTTTTTCTCAGCAGGCACTACGTCAATTGTTTTGAAACCAAACATATATTGATGTCATAATCATACCTAACACTATTATCCATACCTTTTCACAAACTTTTGCCCATATGAGTAATCAGGAAAGCAAACGTCAAAGAGTGTGTGATTTGCTGAATGCACTCGTCACACCAAAGGAGATTTCAAAAATAGTTGGAGTGTCCATAAAGACTGTTTAGAATGGAAAGAAGAGAATGACTATGAGCAAAACTATTACCAGAAAGTCTGGAAGATACTATTAAAGAAGAATGGGAGAAGTTGTCACCCCAATATTTGAGGAACACTTGCGCAAGTTTCAGGAAGCATGTGAAGGCAGTTATTGAGAAAGAAGGAGGACACATAGAATAAAAACATTTTCTATTATGTCAGTTTTCTTGTGGCAAATAAATTCTCATGACTTTCAATAAACTAGTTGGTCATACACTGTCTTTCAATCCCTGCCTCCAAATATTGTAAATTTTGCTTCCCCACCCTATGTGTGTATGTGTGTGTGTGTGTATATATATATATATATATATATATATATATATATATATATATATATATATATATATATATATATATATTATCAGGGAGGTCATACATAGTCCAGAATTCAAGCCATGTTACAAACATTCTGATAAATACAAAAACATGTTTCAACAGCACTGCTCTTTCATCTTCTGCTCTCCCTTTCATTTTCTATTACATGCCAAACAGGTTTATACATTGCTGAACAAATTAACTAGGGCTGTCATTCCTACTCATCCATCCCTAAAAATCTACTCACAACACAATCCGCATGATAATCCAGTAAATTCAACATTTCACGAGAGTAATTAAAGCAGATTTCGTCTCCTGAAGCGAATGGATCTGATCTATTTTTGCCCACAGTCTCAAAAATCTTTCTGTTTTATTTTTATAGAGCATGTCAGTCTTTCCATAATGTCAGTGTCATATACAATTTTAAACCAGTCATTTAATGTTGGAGCAGCTGGTTGTAACCATTTCTTAGTCAGGGCCTTCTTCCCTCCAACAAGTAATATTCTCATTAGCCTCATAACCTGATTATTCTATCTATCTGTCTATCGTTCTATCATTCTGTCTATCTATCTATCTATCTATCTATCTATCTATCTATCTATCTATCTATCTATCTATCTATCTATCTATCTATCTATCTATCTATCTATCTATCTATCTATCTATCTGTCTGTCTGTCTGTCTGTCTGTCTGTCTGTCTGTCTGTCTGTCTGTCTGTCTGTCTGTCTGTCTGTCTGTCTGTCTGTCTGTCTGTCTGTCTGTCTGTCTGTCTGTCTGTCTGTCTGCCATCCATCCATCCATCCATCCTTCCTTCCTTCCTTCCTTCCTTCCTTCCTTGCTTTCTTCCTTCCTTGCTTTCTTCCTTGCTTTCTTCCTTGCTTTCTTCCTTGCTTTCTTCCTTCCTTCCTTGCTTTCTTTCTTTCTTTCTTTCTTTGCTTTATCCTCACTAGAGTCATGGGGGGTGTTGGATCCTATTCCATCTACCCATGGGTGAAGGCGTGGTAAACCCTGGATGAGTCACCAGTTCGCTCTGTGAAACAACCAGGCTTGTTTGGATCAACAGCATTCTTTCAAGTGTTTGTCTAGAAAATGGTCAGCCTCATGTCAACTCATCTATAATCCTACACAGCAGCAGCATCAACTCGACATCACCAAGTCGTGCATTCCTTTATAGGTGTGAGATTCTAGTAATACAAAATGTAGACAAATGTAGGTGGAAGAGGAAGTTGAGACGGTCGGAGGAAAGTACAAGGTGAAGAGCAGATGAAAGCAGAAGAGGGAGGGGACTGAAAGGCAATAATCATCTTGCCCTGCCTCAAACATCCTGAAGGAGAAAGCTGATAGTCTGCTAGAATGAGCTGATGCATTTTCCTGGTGTGATTGGACAGAGGAGGAGGATGTTGGATAACCGCAAGTTTATTAGACAGTAATGTCCGGTTAATGTGTTCTAAAACTATTGGAGAGTGATAAGATGATCACTTCTTTAGTGAAGATGAAGCAGAAAGGGAGGATAGCTGTATTCAGAGTAGCTATATTTTATCTTTACACCATCATCTGTTTCATCCGTTCATCTTTTTAAGTTTTTCAGTCTAAACATTTTGTTTCACATAATTTTAGACCATTGATTTTACTGAAAGTTAGTGCTGATTAAAAATACTCGACATCCAAAAAGATTAGTTATAAAAATGTTAAAGAAGTCTACTGGGGTCAACAATTATTTGAGCTTAGTTGCTGCTCAGAATGGCTCAGTAGTGGCACATACGGCTAATAAAGGGAATGGGAAAACCAAGCCCTCTTCAGTCTTTTCCCAGGAAACTGTTTGACTCCTCTGCCGTTAAATGTAACTAGACTGTTACTGTTACAAGACCTATTTTGTCTTGGTCACCTTTATTTATTGGTGTATTTGCACAGGTATTAGTTCCTTGTACACAAAAATATGTTTAGATGTTGATTTTTTTTTTTTTTTTTTTTCTTATGGTCAAAACAAATGAATGAATGAACAATAAGCAAATCCGGTCAAAGACCAGGGTGTCCGTGGTCTCTACATGTTTTCCCGTATATGCTGCAGGTTAAGTTTTGAGGGGATTCATGCTTAAAGTTAAATGGAAACATTTAAAATATAATTATATGAGTATTTTGTTAAATTACAAATCAAACAAGTGTTCAGAGAATGCAAACCTCCGCCAAGCACCCCGAACAGTGTGCATGTGTGGATTGACTATTTCTTTTTAAATTCAACAGTTTCCAGGTTGTTCCATACAGCAGAAGAAGTTGAAGCTTGGTACCAGTCAGGTGTATGTTCAGTTAGATTCAATTCCACTCAACATTTGTTGAGTTCTAATTTTAAATGTGTGGTAAATGGGATTTTCAATGTTAAATGTAAATGTCCACAGAGTCCACATTCCACAGTGGATGTGGACAATTTTGTGCCAGATATAGGATGTTGTTATAAGCTATGGATGGATCAAATTGGAGGCGAATTGGAGTCATTTTGAATTTTTTATGAATTTTGGAAAATTGCTCAATGATGACAGATAGGAAAACTGTAGATTTTGTGACTTTGTTGTGACCTGGAACTTTGGCCTACTTGGCCCAAAATTTAATTGGACCCTTACCTCTGACCTCCCTGTGAACCGGGAGACACCAAAATAACATTTACCCATGTGGATCAGTGCGACATCACATGATGACAAGGACGCTCAGTCACAGGAAGCAGTTTAATTACATTTAAATCTCTTGGCTAAAATTTGCTTAGAGGTCTTATTTCTGTCTTTGTGCATAAGAAATCAATCTAAGTGAATCCCTAAAGGAACTTTGTGTTGGTAAATGCAAGTTCTGCAAATTTACAGGATTTCAGTTCTGTTCAACATGTTGATGCTCATATGAACTATGTTTTCAGGTCAAAAATGTCCAATTTCATCACAATTAATGCTATATTTTCATGTCACAAATGGCCAAGTTATATTTGAACTGAATTTACCTGGAAAACAAATATTTTATTCTTTTAGATTCCCCAATTTTTCTTAGAAGATTCTCTCCTACATATCACATGTTTTATTTTTACAGGTTGCAGTATGGAGTATGGTGCTGATCCATCCTGCTTATGTTACACCAATACATACATGAAGAATGGCACACGTCACTCTTGAAATCAACTATTTTCTAATAATAAGCATTTTTATAAAGAAATAACAATTCTATATTGTTATTTACTCTTTAGTATGATGATAAACTATACAATAAATAATTGTGATCCTAGTTTTTGCACAGGGATCATTAGTGTAAACGCTGACATGGCTGCGGAGCATCAGTATGATGGGATCCACAACAACCATGTCACATCCGTCCACTGACACATTTAGTGTTTTTGTGTCAGCTGGGATTGTTTTAGATCCACAATACGAACATTTATGAATAAGAGGAGAATTGGCAATAGCAAGTATATAAGTTTATTGCTAATGAAGTACAGGTACTGACCAGAGCATCATGGGTAATGTCACGTCCGTCCACCAGCAAAAGTTTTCACATACACATGCTATTCAGAATCCAATGTTTCTGAAAATATAGCTTCTACTGCCAAATAATAGCAGTAGTCTGTGCACAGATGTATTTGCATTATTTCAACACAGTTCTATGCATTTCTTACAACTTTTTTTTGACAAAAATGGCCACTCATTTGACCCCCTAAAGTAAACTTTAGCCGCTCTACTGTATGTACTGACATGGTATAAGTACGGCTGTTGCCTTCAACATCGTTGCGGTGTAGAAAGCTGCAGGTTTTCATTTTGCTCTGATCCGAGTGTTCGCACCACCTCCACAAAGACAACCTTTGAAATGATTGAAAGCAGCAGGTGTACATCAAAGTGAATGTATCGGCTGGGTAATCTAATCAGCAGGAAGGACTTTGAGGCTGATAGCTTCAGTGTCCGGATAATCCGTGGCCTCAACATTATCCTTTAAAACAGAAAATAAGAAAAGGATTAGAATGATAGAAGATGTGCTGAGGGATTATTCTGCAAGAGCAGTGGAGACGACCTGATGTCAAGTTTCCCTCGAAAGCCGAGTTTTCTCCACAAGCAAGATGGATTATTTCTGCCGCTGTGACTGAAGTGATAAGGTCACATCACCAGTGGAAAACAAGAGGAAAAGAGTCCTAGTAACCAACTCCAACTTAATTAGGGTGTTCACCCAGTCACTAAATGTTCCACATCTATCTCCTAACATGTAGCCGGTGCGTTTCTAATGGTGAACCTCTTAATACAGAGATAAGCTTCTTCTTGTGCTGACAGCGGGGGCCACTATCTGTCTTCATTAGACCGGCTGCGCTCGTGGATTGGCTGTGATAAATGACTTCCTCTGTTCTTTTTCTACATCTCTTTTGCTTGTGTGTTCATCTTCTTTTTCTTCCTGATCCTTTTATACACTTTTTTAGACATCCCTCCAGCTTCAATATTATATCGAGAGGCCCATTTATACTGCATGCAGACAAACTGCATTGGAAACTTTATGTTATTCAATAGTACACACTGAGGATGATATATGTAAAATACACAATAGTAGTTGTCCAAAATTGCTGTGATGTGTTTTTAAGGGATAAGACAGACAAGTGATTTGCTTGGCTGTTTTACTACTGTATGCAGAGAAATGAGACCTTTATCTGTGATCATGTGGTTGGCAATGGAAGACTGTCAGTCAGTTTTATATACTTGGCTTTGTACTTTTTAGATGGATCCTTCTCTATAAGAAGGTTTATCTGTCATTTGGTTCCCATTATATTTAGAAATGCAGTATCTCAGTAACAGCATAGCAGAATTTCATCAAATTTGACACTAATGTTCCCTGGAATCAAGGATGACCTGATTGGATTTGGCCAAATGTCAGAGGTCAAGGTCATGGTGAAAAATGTTTGCCCGTAGCTTCTAGTAATTAAGAGAACTGCATGGACAGATCCAGTGTCAATAATAATCTGCATATCTGATTGAAATCACAGTTTTTCTTTATCATTTAACAACTATATGAATATCCACACATCCTGACCCATCTGTAGAACAGTTTACATACATGGAAAAATAACTTGCATAAGAGGGGTTAAAAGTAAAGGACAGTTTCTACACTCAACTCAGTCTTGGTTTTTCTATAAGACATCTGAGGTGATATACTGTACAGACCTCCGGAATCTAGTCCACAGCTCTTCTCCTTTGTCTCCATTATCCAGTGACTGGCGCTGTAGTTGATGCAGTTCCATTGACACTGTGAAGCTCCCAATATTTAGTCAATGCAGTGAAAATATTTATAAAGAGTAGGGCTGGGTAAAAAAATCAATTTAATTGATTTTGGATTGATTTCATTTTAATTTTGCGTAATCGATTAATGGTGATCGATTTTTCAGAGCCGGAAACGTGGAAGCACGGCCGGCTCCATCTCGTGAGCCCCTCGCAGAGACGGGGTGTCTTGGTCGTGCTCGCGACGGTTCTGGCGCAGGAGGAACGCAGAGGAAGGGTGGGGAAAACGCCTCTGTGGGAGGTCCTCCCAGCCTCAAACTCAAACCCGCAGTGCGGCGGAACTGGCCGGCGGAGGTGGGTTGCGAAAGCCAGTCGTTCTAGAACTATTAACTTGGATCACCTGTGGCTGAGTGCGGAGTTAGAGGAATAGTAAAGCAGAAATCACGAAGCTCCACCCACCCTCCCCCTCCAGTGAGTTTCTTGTACCAAGGGCCCAACATGAGTCTGTTTCAGGGGGGCCAGACTGGTGTCAGTGCCCCAGGGTGACAGTAATGTGCCTTAAGGCTGGAAGCAGCAAGAATAAAACAGAATAAAGATGAAGTCTGTTCTGATCCATTGTAGAAACATGGACATGTTTGTGTCCTGTTCATTATTTCAGAGCAGATTCATCTATTTACTACTGAAATGTCCGATTTATTTCCTTTCTAATATCAATATTGATTCTGTGTTGCATGGCTGTGGTAGTCCAATAATCAAGTTACAACTCAAAATTGTACTTTAGTATTACTATATGAATCTGAATCAATCAATTAATACTGAATCAAATCGAATCGCAATTAATCAATTCAGAACCTCATGAATCAAAATCGAATCGATTAAGGAAACTGGCCATGATACCCAGCCCTAATAAAGAGATAAAGTTGGAGGTGTTGGATGGATTACATGGTTTAAGGGAAAAGTGGCAGAAAGATACAGCTTCACATCGTAGTCCCAAATGAATTACAGCTGAAGGTTTGGAGCCCTCTTAAATAAGCCTGCTGAAAGAGTACAGATGAGCAGTGTGAAGTAGGGAAGGGAAGCTGCTTAAGGCTGAAGTTAACAATGCTCTTGATCTAAAACCGATGAGAGGTAAAACCAAGGAAGTAAAGACAATTTTCCTCTTGCCAAAGATGGGCGAGAAATTTGACATGCTTCTTTCAGTTCGTAGTACAGACTGCACTTTGGGACTGAATCGGAATGCTTCACTAACTGAATGCTCATTGGGTGCTTTTCAATTTAGTATTTAAACATTCACTTAACAAGAGGACAATCATGTAGAAGAAAACATTAGACGATCTTTTCCATGTTATCTTTTAAGTTAAACAGGAAGTGTTGCATCACAGGACAAGCTTCAGCTAACAATGTCAAACCTAGCTTCATGTGATGAGAAAGGCGCTGCTGGCTTTTTACAGTATAATGATGGTACAATTAAAGCTCAGCTCATTATCAGTTAGAGTGGATAAGTACTTGTTCCACTCAACAATTTCAGTGTCTCGAGCATTCATCTCTATTTTTTTTTTTTTTTTATGGTTATGACATCTCATTAGACATGTCCTTGTTCTTTGTCACATTTAATTCCGGCATGGCTTCTGGCGTTAAAGAAAGAACGCCAAAGTTTTGCTTATTAAACAGGTTCACACCTTTTTGTTTTGAGCAGGATAGGGTTAGAGGAATAGGGACATGGAGATTTAAATATAATGATAACTGGCCCACATACTCATATGATGTCTGGAGGAGTTTCCTTTTATGATTTATAGAGGCGCTCTTTTTTTTTTCCAGTGAGAAAAGCACTATTACAAGAACAATAGGTGGTTTAATGTAGGATTTTCCCCAGGTTTTTGCATGGCTTAGATACTGTAATGTTTTTTTTTTTGTTGTTGTAGTTTGAGTAAAAAACTATGAATTTTTTGCATATTATTGAGCCGGTAGGATTACAATATTTGGAAAATGGTTCAAAGAGATGGAAAACAAATCTCCACGTCAATGAAATTCCAAATTGGCAAATAACACACAGCCTCTACTTATATCCAGAAAAAAACAAATGTCCGTTTTGGCTAGTACGGCAGAGATTTCCTTCTTCTTTCTGCTCTTTCAGTATAGGCAGCAGTCACTTGGAAAGGGGATAAAATGGAAGGAAGGCAAGCAATAAAATATGTTAAATTAAACAGAAAATCAATTTGCCTTTAAATGAGTGCCTCTGGACCTGTGTGATAATTTACAGACAAGTTGTATTCGGATGTAGCCTCAGGTTGTCAGCAAGTAATCATTATAGTGATTCTAAATCAGCGGGGAACTTGTAATCCCATGTAAAGAATCTCAAGATCAGGAAGAGCTTGAGTCTTTCCATCAATGTTACGCTAACTGTCTTATGTAAGGAGATGGGTAGAATTAAATGCACCATCACACTGACGAGGATCTCTGCAGTTACACGCTCACACGGGCCACGGTCCAGATGCGGTTCGTGGCCTTTGTTCTATAAAAAGCTCAGAAATCACTTGTGTTGTGGTCTTTCCAACACGCACACTCTGTAGCCCTCTGAGATGTTTGAGCTTTATGAATTTTCTTTACGAGCAGTTGAAATTAAAGTTCTGGTCTGCAGAGAGAGAAGGGGAATATGGTGCAGCAAAGAAAACTGAAGATAAGATGAGACACGAAGGGATGAGGACGAGAAGGGAAGGAGAATGGAGGACATGAAAGTTTAAGTAGGGCCTAAAAGGAGAGGACTGTAAGGATTTTAGAGGAGAAGGGAAAGCGGAGTATTGGAGTAACGGAGCGCACAAGAGTTGTGTAATGATCAATTGTCCACAGCCTGTGGCGGTCTACAAACCCCTCCAATCCTGAAAAGGCTCTCCCTTCCTTTTAATGATGCCAAGGGATACGGAAGAAAAAAGAAACCCTGTCAAACCCAGCATAGTTAAACTTTATGGGTTTTGGAAGGGAGTCTGAGGGATTTTCTCCACTCTGTTATGTTGGAACCAGCTGTAATACGGTTCACAGGCTTTACATTTTGACACTCGAGCAGAGTTCTTCTTCTTTACATTGCTTAAAAAGTTCTGGAACCGAGTTTTTGAATGTGAGCATAATTAATTGTTGGCGTAAGAACCATTGTTGCACGTGTCTAAGAGTGCGTAAGATGCAGACCATCAGAGAGAGACCACAGAGGCTTTGATCAGCCACTGTAGAGCAGCTGGAGAATCAAGGGCATGTCTGACAGCTCAGCACAAAAAACCAAAATATCAAGTTTAGTTTTTCCAATGCTTTAGTTTAGTCTGTCAGAAGAGACCAGTGAGTCAGAATGTATTCAACTTTGAAGTTTGGTTGCTTTTCTTACTTTTCTTTCTTTTCTGGAGCTGAACATTGAACAAAACATTGATTTTCCACAAGTGAATAATGAAGTTAATCTAAATGTGTCAAAGTGAATCTGAATCTCAGGGCGCTCTCACAGCTACTGGACCTTATTTGGTCTTTAGACTTTTGATTGGAACCTGTTGTGCAGGTGTGAAACCTCCCCTGGACCATGATGCAGACAAAAGAACCAGTCTTTACTCTGACCGAAAGATAAACAGAATTTCAGACCATTCCCAGGTAGGGATGCACAGATACCACTTTTTTCTAGACCGAGTACAAGTACTTACATTTGAGCACATGCTGATACTGAGTACTGATATGATTACTTATTAATCCCATTCCAGTTCTTAGTTCCTTTTGTAAATGTGCTTTTTTGTCATTGTCATTAGTCTGACTGGAACAAAGTGCTGTTACTGACATTTAATGTGTTGGCATGAGCGTTTGTCAATTAATCCACCAGGGGGCGCCGCTCTGAATTAACCATACTGGACAAATACCACGAAGAAGAGGAAAGTTTTTAGAGGAGAAGAAAGTCAGTAATAACAAACATGGAGACGACAGAGGTAACACTAATGTGATACTAATATTGCAGCGTTTTCTCTGGTAAGGTTTAAAAGCGAAGCTTCAGCAGGAAGAGAAAAGAGAAATGAGCCGTAAGTTTGGTTTTCACTTCCGCTGGTGGTGGTCCGCACCGCTCCGTACGTCCATAGTATTATCAGTAGGATGCAAACCGGCCCAGCCCTGGGTAGTTGTCCTAAATGTGTCAGTAGTTTTTCTGTAACTCACACAGTGGCTCTTTGAACAGATCCTCTACCTCCACGGTTCTGCTGGTATTCTCCGTCTGGGTACACATCTGCCATCACATGGAAAACGGATGGAATGTACGCAGACGACAGACAGAACGCTGCGTCTGTATCTGTCTGTGTCTGTAACGTTACTGTCAGTCAGTGTTACTTTTATCACCGTCATTTTTTTTGAAAAGTCTCCACACACTTCACACTCCCCTAACATTATTCCACCGCTGCGTACCTGCTGCACTGAACTGTGAATGTCACACGGCCGTAAGTGGTATTGGTGCATTTGTTTTTGATTACTTTTACGAGTACGAGTACACATACACGCACTGAGTATCAGCTCTGATGCCTGTTACTGGTATTGGATCAGTGCACCCCTATTCCCAGGTTGTTATTGCTCTTTGCTCCTTGCGTTTGTCACAAAACAAATGAAATATAAGAGTTAGAAATGGAGCGGCATGATGGTGCAGTGGAGAGTTCGATTCCAGCACCAGGGACCTTTCTATGTGGAGTTTGTTTGTTCCTCCCATGTTTGTGTGGGTTGTCTCCGGGTACTCTGGTTTCCTCCCACTGTCCAAACACATGCACTAACAGGTTAATTGGTCAAGCGGCAATTACTCATAGGTGTGAATGTGAGAGTGACTGGTTGTACGCCTCTGTATGTCAGCCCTGTGATGAACCGGTGACATGTCCAGGGTGGACCCCGCCTTCACCCATAAGTACCTGGGTTAGGCTCCAGCCCCCCCACCCCCCAGCCTCTTGAGCATACAGCGGTTCAGAAGATGACTGATGATGACTGACTGAATTAGTTAGAGATGACAACATCAGACACGTCTGTCAACGAAGGGAGACACACTACATGTACAGTTGGATGCACAAAAAAGTCTTAATTTGGTTGTTTTTTTTTTTCAGTTGAAAATATGAAAATGCAGTCTGTGTAGGATATGTGAACAATTACAGTATTTATTTTTGTTAGTTTCAGTTTATTTTAAATATGCAATGAAAATGAATAAAATAATCACACCTTAGTGGCTACAAATAACAGATTTCAAGAAAACATGAAACATAACGATTCTATTTTCATATTGGAAAAGTATTGGGAGGAAATATAAACTTATTTAATTCCATCCCTTCTCCACACAACAGTCAATTATTTAGCTGCAATTTCAAACTTTTAAGGTTTGAATTTGTCCTCTTAATTCATAACCCCCTTGATTTTTAAATATGTTTTGGTAGTAATTTGTTTTTACCTTAAATAATATCTGAGCTGTCAAAAAATTTGATTTCCAACTGGTTTGGTTGTCACCCCCAAGAAATGTGATTTTATTATTCTTTTTAAATATATATATTTTTTCCCCATCCATCAGAATCCCTCTTTGTAGATAATTTCAGGAGTTCCCAAATAACATAAATCTTGTTTTGTTCAGGTTTAATGATAATTTATTTCTATTGAAGCACACTTTTACTTTACTCGAATTACTCAATATTTATCTCGTGCATTAAGAACTGCAAATCACTGCCGGAACAAAAAACATTGTGTCATCAGCAAATAACAGCTTCAACACTTAAGATACTGTCTAGAATCATTGATTTCTTTTTATGCAAACCATTGAAAACTTTCATTTGTCAAATGTATTAGTCCCTAAGCAAACTGTCCCTAGTTTAAGGATGTTCAGAAAATAAACTAATAAATAAATAAATATGTCTGTGCATCTTTTACAGTGTTCAGTGCATTATAAAATTAACATTCCAAAACCATTGTGTTTACATTTTCACACTTAAATAGTAAAAGCTTTTCTAATTTCTCTTCCAAATGCCTTTGAATTTGTTCAGAGTTTGCAGACGTTTAAAAACCTTCCTTTCTCAAAGAAAAAAAATCTAGACGTCATCATCTGTGTCCTTCTAACATTCCTCAGAAAAAAGAAGAATGAATGAGGTTCTGACTATAACCTTCGTTGCATCTCTGAAGGAAATATGAAGATTCCATTAAAAAAATAAATGAAATAGCAAGGCCTCCTGATTTTACATTGAAGAGTGCAAGTAAAATAAATGGTATAGATTCAGATAAACAGACGTCTCTGATTTAATGCAGTCACTTAAATATGACAATAACTGATCAAAATTATAGTCACAACCTAAAACTGTGCATGAGTCATGCAGACTTGTGGTTGGAATTGATGTATTCTTGACTGGTGGCCTTCATGAAATTTGGTCCAGATGATGGTTTTTACAAACATCTGCTGTTTTAAAATTTTGGGTTGAAGCGTGACTACGTTTAAAGCTGGACAGCGGGGCAGAAATTGTTCTGTAAAATGAGGCCATTAGAAGGGCAATGCTGGTCATGGTGCAGAGGATGCTCAGACAGATATGTCACTGTGCCTCAGGATAGAGAAGAAGCAAAAGCACAGAGTGGGTCTTAAAGGGAGCAGAGGGGACAGGAGAGCCATTAGCTCCAGACTGAGGGGGTTAGAGGGGTCTGGGGGAGTCTGTGACGCCCTGTACAGACAGCTGTCCTGCTAATTAGTGCAGAGTGAGAGGTGGATGCCCCGGCATTCAGAGGCAATCAGGGGACAGAGGAAAGGACAGCCGAGTCTATTTAGAGTGAAGGATGCTGGGTGGGTTCTGATGACGGAGCGGCTACGTTCTAATGTTGTGACATATTGATGCTGTAGTCTGCGCTAATGAGAACAGGCATGCCAAGACAGATATCACAATCTGTGGAGTGCATAATTGGAAGAACTGGCTCTTTAATTGAAGCCATTTCAGGAGGGGAAAATGAATAATTACCAGACAACAGAACCTAATAATTTAGCTGCAATTAGGAAGAACACGAAGCCCTTTGTACATTTTGCTGTATCGCCAATTATTGTTTATAGCTGTAAAAACTGCTTTTTTTATGTCAAGCTTCCTGAAAATCTGGTCATTACAGAGAATTCATTATTCATGTTATCGAAAGCTACTGGTTGATTCTTTATCACATTTTATTCACTGTACAAAAGACAAAAAAGGAAGATACTCCCCCTGACATTTCCATTGCTGGGTAGAGGGTGCAGCTTGTGCAAACTTCTCTTAATTATGTTTCTGTCACATGCTTCTGTATATCTGTGCAAATGCAGCAGACACATTAGTCTCTATTAGTAGATACTTGGTTTGCAATGCTGGCAATCTGTTGTGTGATAAAGGCAGCAGATTTGTATTCAGAAATCAATATGGTTTTGTTGTTGCATAGGCTCAGCAAAAATTATTCAGTATCTAAGATAAACACAGTTTAATTTTCAGTGGTACTGGAAGCATAGTTTACACAATTTTTTTTCTGGTAATATAGCAAAATCCCAACCACGTGGAACTGCTACTAGTTAGATGTTTTAAATAAATGAACGGTGTAGAGCCAAAGTGCAGCCAATATGCAACACAGTGCAATGCAAGATGTAGGCAGCTCTGACCATTTTTAATTAAACTACAAAATACACAGAAAGCGGCTGAAGCTTATGAACAGTTAGTGTGCCTTTTTGCATTTCCATCAGTATTTAGAAGTTTCTGTCACCTGAAAACAAAAGTAGAAGACACGACACAAACCCAAAACTTTCCTTTTGTGTTTAGTCTCACATCTCCAGGCCTGTCTTCACACTTTGTTTCTTCTGTGCCAGTGCTGTACATATGTCTGGCACCCTCCACTTTGGTTGTAGAATAGGGAAAGAAGTTCTCTGGGTTGTCTGGGTGGTTCTTGGGCTGCGCTGATCAGAGGAGGCTGTTTCAGTGCATTGCCAAATGGTGTCAGGAGAGAACAGAAGAGGAAGTTGTTCTGGTGGAACATGTGCACTAGGGTGGTCCAAAAAATGTTTTTTTTAAGATTCTCTGGATTATAACCCTGCATTTGGTTCCATATCTGGCCAAATTACTTCGGTCCAAATTTTATGCAAATTAATTAATATTTAGAGGTTGCACAAGACACGTGCAGATTGCTCTATATGCCAAATGAATAAGGCAGATTAGAATAATTTGTAATTTTATTCTCAAAATCAAACTGCAACACACATAAAAATGCTACTAAGAAAGTCCAGCAACCACTGTTGGTTTATTGAAATTACAAAAAATGTTCCTGTGTTCTTTGACAACTTGTTGCCAGTACTGTTTGTGATCTGCATTTGTTGTTCGGCTACAGTTGAAGTCTTGAATAAGCTCCACCCCTCTTTCAACAACATCACTGACAACTTTTCTGGAATGCACAGTTTTCTCCTCCTTCTGAAAGTCTGCATCATCAGCCCAGTCTTCTGGAGGAATTCTGAAGAATGTTTGTGGCAGATCCAGAGTTTCAAAGAAAAGCATGGTGCTGGTGGGGACAAAATCCCTGATCTGCTTCCCTTCAGAATCTGATGGATTAAGGACATCCCAATGCTTTAGTGGAACCCAAAGAACCTGCATTTAACATCATGTTGTCAACCATCAGCTGCTTCTGCTCTGGTGTCACACTGGAGTCC
Source organism: Sphaeramia orbicularis (assembly GCF_902148855.1). Taxonomy (NCBI): domain Eukaryota; kingdom Metazoa; phylum Chordata; class Actinopteri; order Kurtiformes; family Apogonidae; genus Sphaeramia; species Sphaeramia orbicularis. The sequence continues at coordinate 57,582,774 of NC_043957.1, read as the reverse complement.
AAGAATGCCAGGCCAACCTATTCTTCACTGCAGGACTACAGATGTTGGCGGCCTTACTTCATACATATATTTCTAACTGAATCACTCAAACCTTGGTTTTGATAGTACTGCTCTTCTCTTAGCAGGTCAGCTCGGCTATGCTGAAAATGAACAGTTAGTCAATTTCCCGGAAACTTCCAGCAACTTGTGCACCCTTTAAAACATCTCCTTTTCTTCCAAATTTGTTTCCTAAATCATCTTTTGAATGCCAAAACCTAATGCAGGGCTCTAATTGAGGTTGTCTGAAACTTTATTTTTTACCGTGATTGTTGGACCACCCTAACGTGCACCTGAAGAAGCACATCATGGTCGTAAACGTTACATAAAAAGATGTGTGTCTATCAAACCTGCTACGTTCAGGGTGTAGTTGTAGCTTGGCAGTTGTTTCGTTAAGTAACCACGCAAGTGTAGATTGATGCATTAAAAGATTACATTCTAGAATGTGTTTTTTGTGTATTATGTTCCAGGCAGGCATCCATAGGTATGCAACGCTTCATCACCCCAGTGAACACCAAACTCAGTGAATCCCTCAGTGTCTAAGGAGCACAGGCAAAGCCAAACTTTTGGGGCTAAATCTTTATGTCAGAATATTTGGGGGGAAGACAGGGATCCTATCTGCTTCATGCTATCATAACAATATCAGCTTTGAAAAATCCTTTATCTGGCATCCTCAGCTTCAATGAATGATGACAGTGAAGTCCTGGGTTCAGGACATTCAGGACGTTATATGAGTAGTGTTTGTCTTGGCTAATATGTGAAAGGACAAATGTTTACACTGATTGTACACATACATTCTGATGGACTGTAACACACACAGGTTTTAATGACTGTTCAGCACCCTTGAACACTGGCCAAATAGATCAGCATGCTCTCAGCGCTTTAAATGATCCTGTTTTTACAGCAGCATCATTTTATTATATATAATTTTTCATTATATATACATTATGAATAGAGGGTCTGCACATTCGTCACCCCCCCCCCCCCCAGGCCACGCCCCTCTCAGTCAGACTGAGTGTCTTAAATCAACCTGCTCAACCTGACGGAGTATAGCAGTAAACACAGCCGGAGAAAAGGGAAAATGTGAAATCTGAAATTAAATGAAGGACAGTTGGACTGGACATGGATCTGTACGAGCTACCAAAGAACAAGTGGTCCATGAACACTGACATGTGGACACAAATGGAGGATCCAGACCTGATCCAGGGGGGAGGGGATCAGCGCTATTTGGACCTGAAACAAATATACATGGTTTCATCAGGACTGACAACCAGGGTCCAAAACTAGGGCCCAGAACCAGCTGATCCAAAGGCTCCAAAACTAGGGCCCAGAACCAGCTGATCCAAAGGCTCCAAAACTAGGACCAGAACCAGCTGATCCAAAGGCTCCAAAACTAGGGCCCAGAACCAGCTGATCCAAAGGCTCCAAAACTAGGGCCCAGAACCAGCTGATCCAAAGGTCATTTCCAGTCGAGCGTGGACTGACCCCAGTGAATATATGCATGATCTACTGGGACTGAGCAGATTTACTGAGTCTAGTTCAGATCCAGTCCTTTATCCAACACAGATACTACTGCTGTGGACCAGCAGGGCACCACTGGATTCTGGGAAATTAGCAGATTTACACCACCTGTTTTTAAATTACATTATTCTTGTAATATTATGGCTTTATTGTCAGAATATGACGACTTTAATCTCATAAACGAATGACATTTTTGTTAAATTATGAGTTTTTTTATAATGACTTTATTCTCATAACATTGTGATTCTTTTTGTATTCGACTTTATTCTCATAAAATTATGGGTTTTATATCAATATTTCATGACTATACTCGTGGTGACAAGTGTTTTTCTTTTCTTCTGTGGCCCTAATACTCCGTCGTAGCTTTATTCTGCAGTTCCCCTGTATTTGTAAAACTAGGTTAGCCTCAGTTTCAGTTAGTTTACTAATCATGTAGGAGCACAAGGTTCACAATCACAAAATGAAGACAAAAACCAGGAAAGATCTGATCATGAAACCAAGAGCTGCACTAAGAAGGAACGTTAGCCAAAACAATACATCATTTCAGGTCTGATTTGACCCAAAAATACAGCATAAATTAATGTTACCTGACACAAAATGGGATCCACAGATCTAGGTTTGGTTTCCTGGATTTGTGGATCCATCTTTCTCTTTTCTTTGTCTTTCGGTGTCTAAAACGATCGCTCCCACTGCTTTAAGAACCTGAAAATACAATCGATCGCACAAGAGCTCTGCCCCATTTTTTATTAAATATTGTTCTTCAGTTTAGACAGGATTGAAGCCAACGCTGTCACTCATCTCCCTCTTTTCTGCCACTCAGTGGGCAGTGACGTCACATGCAGACCCTCTATTGAGACATGATGCCCATGTAGTCTTTGTGAGGATGGGAATAAAGTTTGTTAGATATAGAGGGAAGCAAATAAAATATGGTGCAAAGTTAGAGGTCTAACACGATAACATTGATTTTAGTCCATCTCAAAGGGAAGCTGAGTGAAATCTGTCTGTGCAAATCTCAAAGAAAAACACGGTCATTTGCCACTTCTCTAGAGGGAGGACAATTTGAGAGATACTTGAACCTCCAGTGCACAGGAAAAGAGCTTCTGAATTTAATATTGCGGCTACAGCTGAGCAGGCAGGTTGGTGTTATAAAGACCAGAAACACATGCACCGAGGGCTATTGGTGATCAGAGTATAGAAGAAAAAGCAGGATGGCAGGAAGCGAAGTGGCTGAAGACGCTTTGGAAAGACAAAAGTGTCAGGGGTGGATGATTTTAGCTGCAGTGAGACTGCGCTCCTCCACAGATTAATTCAGAAAGTCAAGCACTGATTAGATCCACCCCCTATTTGGACCAATGTCCTTCAGCATACCGGTGTATTTGTGCCTACATTCAACTGGAGGGCGGAGTGTGGATATATTTATATATCTATACAGCCATGGTGACACATTTTTACACGACAGAATAAAAGATCAGTGAATGAGAGGTGGGTGGTGTATCTTTATTCTACGTCCGCTGAGTCACATCCTGGCCTCCTGTGTCCTCCCCTCCTGCTCTGCATCCTCTCCAGAAGGTTCATGCCAACACGCTAAGATCCTCTTAACACACACACAGCCAGGATATAGTAAAAATAGTCACTCTCCCCATATTTGCCCCTCAGTGCACAAGATACGATATGTAGAGAAGAGCTGTGGGTGAGACAGACATAGACAAAGTCTAACAGCAGGTTTTTAGGGACAGGTTTTACAGCCACGATCATGATGCAAGTGATCATGACGTTTTGTCCATTTTTGATTGTGAGTGAAAGTAATGAGACAGAATGATGTAAGCGACAAAACAAGATACTGAAAATTACAAAAAGTACATCATTAACCCTTTCATGCATAGTGGTCACTCCAGTGGACAGTTATTCTATAGCTGTTCGCTTGTACAGGGTGGGGAAGCAAAATTTACAATGAACATTTAGTTGTTTTTTCTCAGCAGGTACTACGTCAGTTGTTTTGAAACCAAACATATATTGATGTCATAATCATACCTAACACTATTATCCATACCTTTTCAGAAACTTTTGCCCATATGAGTAATCAGGAAAGCAAACGTCAAAGAGTGTGTGATTTGCTGAATGCACTCATCACACCAAAGGAGATTTCAAAGATAGTTGGAGTGTCCATAAAGACTGTTTATAATGGAAAGAAGAGAATGACTATGAGCAAAACTATTACGACAAAGTCTGGAAGATACTATTAAAGAAGAATGGGAGAAGTTGTCACCCCAATATTTGAGGAACACTTGCGCAAGTTTCAGGAAGCGTGTGAAGGCAGTTATGGAGAAAGAAGGAGGACACATAGAATAAAAACATTTTCTATTATGTACATTTTCTTGTGGCAAATAAATTCTCATGACTTTCAATAAACTAGTTGGTCATACACTGTCTTTCAATCCCTGCCTCAAAATATTGTAAATTTTGCTTCCCCACCCTGTATATTCATGGATTTTGTTGTTTTAGTTCCATATCAGCCAACACAGTGGACGCTTATGCATCATCCCATACACTGACATTCATACCATTACTGTAACTTCGCTGTTCTTGATAAACCTGATCTGCAGTAACATGTTTGAGTGTAAATCAATTAATTGTTAGATTGTAATTAACAGGGATTTTGTTTTATTTTTTGCAGTGAGTCATAACTAGTATTAGAATATGTTAAAATGTGAGAAAACATCAGATTAGCAGCATTTAAAATGTTTTTATTTCATTGTTTTCATATCACTTTCTGATATTGGGTTTTAAATACATACTTCTTTGCTTCAAAAATTAAATGCATGGTGAAGCTGAGTGGATATTTTTGTAACTAGATGGAAAAAAAAAAAAAAAAACTTGATCACATTGGTTTTTTTTTCATACCTAAGGAGGAATAAAAACACTCAAGAAAAAAATCTTGATTAAGGTTCTGATAATTCATGCATGAAAGGGTTAAATACTGAAATGCCTCATGTCTTATAGACCTGGTGCTGGTATGCTGTTTTACATCCAGTAACACCCCTATACATTTCTATACACACTAGGGCATTAGTGACTTCAGATTTTTTCAGATCAACTTATTTGTCAATAAAGTTGAAGTCGAGTCGACTTGTCGTATGATGATGTCATCACACTGACAGCGAAGGAACAACACCGACACAGCCTTTCAGCAATGAGCAACTTGTACAAACGTTCACAGTAACATTAACAATGTGCAGTAAAGAGCAGAATAAAAAAACTAAGACACGAGCATCAACAGTCCTTCTCAGACATTTAACCAAAACAAAACATAGGCTAACACCTTGAATTTTCTGTTAAATTTAACTGAACAACATAAAGTGGGAAAAAGTTTAGACAGCAGCAGAAAAGACGCACACAGCATGTTAGAGAAAAGAGCGCATTGTCCTCATGACATAAATGAACTGAATAATCCAAACATACTGGCTGTTCAAATTATTTTTTCTTCCGCCAAGGAGGTTATATTTTTGCCGGTGTTGGTTTGTCTGTCGGTCTGTGTGCAAGATAACTCAAAAAGTTACGGACGGATTTGGACGAAAATTTCAGGAAAGATTGATACTGGCACAAGGAACAAATGATAAAATTTTGGTGGTGATTGGGGGGGGGGCACTGATCTGCCTTGGCGGAGGTCTGCGCTCTCCGAGTGCTTTTCTAGTTTAATATTGGTGATGCTTCCATGGTTCACAGAACAGAGACCAGAGTTTTTCTAGATCACAGTCATTTTAGTTCCTACTTTGAGTTGTCTACTTCCTTCAGTCTTGGCCTTGCGCTAGTGATGCTCAGGTGTTTTTTTTTTTTTTTTTAAGCCACTGTGTGGAATTTTCTGACGCGTCCTGCAAATAAAGTGACATTTTTTGGACCCGCACCAACCTGAGCCGGGTCCGCTGATCCGCGCATCACTACCGCTCACTGCACTCCATGTTTTCATGTAGAAAGATGAGAGTATCGACATGCTCTGAATGATGCCTCGCACGCTATCGGGTGATGGAAGGGAGACAGAGAATAACACACACCTAGTCGACTCCTCCAAAGTAACGTCGACTTGTGCCACCGACTTTTCAGTTAATACCCTAATACACACCCAACATCACTTACAAAAAGCAACAAGCACCAACAATCTTTCCTTCCCTCTCTCTCATATCAGTGGCAAACATTTATGGATATTAATTATTCATTTGTAGTCCTCCTATTCCTCTTCCTGTTTGATCAGTAGCAAACATGAAAGTCTTGTCTTGTCTCCTGTCTAGGGGTGTAACGGTGCACTCATTTGGACCGAATTGTTTCAGTTCAGGGCCTTCGATACAGTACGGAGGTGTACCGAACAAATACATATAGCCTATGTGAAGAACGCAAACACTGGGGAAGCAGGGTGGACACAAGCAGAACCCATGTGCAGTAGGGATGTCAACAATTAATCGACTATCGATTAATTGTCAATAAGAATTTGCTCGATTAAATTATCAGTTGTCGGTTAATTGCCCTTGTCCACCTGTCCACACCTGTCCGAAGGCTGCTGGTTTGTCTGCGCTGTGATGCTGCGGCTGGGATAGCTGGGCATCGAACCAGATCATGGCGTTGATGAGTTAGAATGTCTTTATGGACATGGTGGAGCCAAACACAGACCGACCCATCTGTTTGTGGGAGCGGTGCACCCCCGCCTAAATACACACACAAATGTGGGGTCGGTATCAGATCAGAGCGTTTTCCCTGGAGGTTGGTCTAGTCCACGATCAGTGAGACAGAAGTTGAAAACATCCTCCAGGCTCCTGATCTGGGCCACAGGTGTATCAAGCATTTGCGAAACTTCAGGAGGTAGGGAAAAGATAAATGAGTGAAAAGATTCACTTTCACTTCTGTGGGGGCACAGACTACACCTTCCCATTCCCCTATAGTATTATAAGTAGGACGGAAAACGACGCGCGCATGCGGTTACCAACCAACACACATGCATCCCCGGTCGAACTGCGTATGTGTGGTCGACTAACCCCCCCACCCCCCCACACACACACACACACTGACGAAATGCACGTGCGTGCACCCACCCATTACACATCGCCACATCAACAGATGAAATCCACAGGAAACACTGACTGTATCTAGGGATGTAACGATATAAAAATTTCACGTCATGGTTATCACTACTTATCCCGGTATTGTTGAAATTGTGTTCAAAATGTTCAAAAAGTACTAATACACACTGAAATAATTAAATCAAGTTGCATTTTGAAAAAAAAAACCCAAAAAACAAAACATAAAAAAACTAAATAATTGGCACAATGTACCTTCTGTTGCAGAAACATTCAAGTATGAACCCTTAGTGGTCTGAGTCTATTTTGTCCGTTTTTCAGTCGGGGGGGGGGGGGGGGGGGGCGTCGGAGTCGGAGCCGAGGGGATTAGCAGTAGCTCTGTTATAATGTGATTGTGTGTGTGGGGGTGATAGCGTCATTGTCCGAGCAGGAGTGAAAGTGAAACTAACTCTTTTTACTGTTCGTCTGACTCTGTGTTGCACACACACACACACACACACACACACACACACAGGAGCAGCGAGCGACAGAATCTCCACGCAGCAAAAAAGTTAATACATCGACCACATCGGCTACATATTGGCCGATGTTGATTAATTGGTGAAACACTATAATCGGCCCGATTAATCGGCCGGGCTCTAGTAGAAATGTTCTGTGTCCCACAGGTAGTTACGGAGTGTGCCCCCCCCATACCCTCCCTTCACTAGTCTCCTTCACTGTACCAAAAATGTGTCAAACCAAAATTTTTCTGTGCTGTTACACCCCCTACTCCTGTCACATTTCACACCAAATCAGTCATGCATACAGTAGGGACAGGTGGGTTAATGGTTTTCTCGGCAATCAGACCCTATTTATACTTGTTAGTCCAAATGGGATGTGTAGACAGACACATTATCCAGATAATAAACAATCTGATGTAGCCTTTGGTATTTTTTAATGCATTAGATCTCTGTCTCGTGTGAGTTAAAGTGGTGTCAGTTCATGATATAATGTTATTATAACCAAAGCTAAGGTTAATGTAGGCATTAGAAGAAGTCATCTTTATTCCTCTGTTGGTGCCTCCACTCTATCTGATGTTAGATGGGCAGAATTTATTTGGCCCAGCTCAAGTTTTTCCTGAGCTTTCTTGTTTTGTTATTATCTGTATCTTTGTGTTTTTTTACTTTCCATCACTGTTGCAGCCATGCCTGCTGACAGCTGGTTTTGAAATGTCCTCAAAAATGCACTTGTTTGTGTAGGAACTGTGCCGTATACCTTCAGCAGCAATGTCACCAGATAAAGCCTTTAAGCCTTTTGTTTGTCTGGTTCTGGGGATGGGAATTTTCCTCTTCATTTAAGTTCCATCAGGTTAGCTAACCTGAGACACACGTGTGCACCGTGTCATTCATGGTTCAGTGTTCAATGATGATGTAGGACCAGACATAGATGTATTTAGAGATCTGTGAGTATACACACTGTTAACCCATGAAGTTGGAATAATTTTGTTTTCAGATACATTCCTCATTTTATTCCTATTTATACACATTAATAATCACATCTGACCAGGTGCAATGATTACATACATACATTTTATCTATCAAGAATAAATCACATTGAGACAACAATATTTTATCAAAATCCAATCATGGATACAGATTGTGTCTTTTGTGCACATGTATTGACCCTTTGCACCAACGTCACAGTTATCACGTGCCATGGTGGACGGCAAAAGCAACACAACAAACAAACGAATGAGCGACAGATTCTGTCTACCAGCACTGAAAATAAAGGTTTGGAGTTGTCCTGCGAAGTGACTCACCTTACTGGACAGCACAAAGAACACTATTTGGAGCAGCTAGTGATAGCAGGGCTAGCTACCGACCCATACCTTCTCCCTCCTGATGTGTTTACGGATCTAGCAAAGTCCTCCAGTCTACTGGAGTTTAAAACACATGATCTGTCCCATTCTGTTCTAAATGGAGTGTCCCCATACACAGGTGCAGATCTAAAAGCAGACTGAAGTCTGGATGATCCCAGTTCTTAGTCTCAGGTTAGATTACCCAGTCGCTGTACTGCGCTCACGGCAGCGGAATGGATCTCACAATGGTAAAGGAAGGATACAGCTACTGTTAGCTAGCTAGCCGTGTATGTTTTTAACATGTTTCCCCCAGCATGCCATCCAAACTCAAATAGACTGGAACCAAAAGCAGCTCTAATTAACTAATATTGTGTAATAATATTAGTGGCTGTCATAAGTAGCCTACAGTATTAGCTCTGTTGTTGACATGTCTGCCTTTCTACGATCTACACACAGTCATATGTGCAGTTCGACCACTAGAACATATGGAACAGCATCAGGACAATAACAGTATTTCATAGAACATAGTGTAGCTGGTAGAAAGGTAGACACTACAACCGCAGAGCTAATGTTGAAGGTACTGATGACAGCCACTGGAACACAGTGGTTCATAGTAGTTAATCCAGTCTAGCCATCTAGCTAGCATTTGGTGGAGCTAATATGCTCTGGACACAAACAGAGCCTGTTCTATCTGTAATATCAGGTCCATCAGATCCAGGCTCTGTCTGGAACCAGCTGAAACCATGGATGGAACTGTTGTGTGCGACCACTGGACGTGTAAAGCAGGGTTAAAAACGAACAAAAACAGGAATGTTCAGATCAAATTCGATATTAGCCGGTTTGCTGTTGGGTGTGCACTTCCGCTGTCCGTCATGGTGCTCGTTTGCGGCGCAAACAGAGCGTGACGTAACGTGCAAAGGGTCAATAGACTTGAGTACTATACTGGATACAATAGACAAAATTTTGACATTATTTAAGAGATGGTGTGATCTGTATCTTTCTGAGACATTTGCTTTCTACAGTGTTAATATCATAAAAAGCTACGAAAGACTGCTCTTCATCTGGAAACTTCAGCTGAAAATGCCTCATGGCTAATGAAGGCTCATGCCATAAACAAGAGATTAACTCTGTCATTCTGGAAGCACTGATCAGTAAAACACATTACTGCACATCTAGCATGAGGGCCAACTTGCTACAGTCTCAGAGTAGTATGGGCCCCAAATTTGTAGAGAACATCCTTCTGTAATTGTTGAAATAATATTGTTTCCATCACCAACCATCACCGCTGTCTCCATTTAACCAATCAACACGAGCTGACCGGAGATCTCCAAACGGTCGTTTAGTGGGATATTTACGAGGTGATCAGCAGCAGTGAGATCAATATGCTCCCTGTCTGTGTCCCACAGGAATATGGCAGCCATGACCTGTAGCCATCCTCATAAGCACATTGTTTATGGATGTATCGGTGGGTCGTCCATAAGTCTTCCTGTGGGCTAATGGTTTTCTCTGTGGCTCCTATTGGGCTGAGTGCATGAACAGAGAGCGAGGGGAGATCATTACGGCGTCAGACTGTAGCTTCCCGCACACTCATCCTCAATTGGATTCAAATGGGATTCAACTGATTTGGCAGCTCGAAACAGTCCTTAAAAGGAGCAATGTAATAATGGACTGGTGCTGGTTATTGAGTTGCAAGGGTGTAGAGGAAGTACGGTCGGTCTGTCAGAGCGAAGCCAGGATCCTCATATCTTTTATTATGTCAGTCTTCAGTCGTGTGTGTGTTTGTTTTTTTGTAAGAACACCCATAGTTTCACGCTCATCAGTATTTTCATTTTCAAGCTTCCGTGAGCTTTTTGTTTTTATTTCAATTTCATAACCTTGTGTTTCCTGACTGCCACCCAGAGCTCTCATTCTTTGTCGGCATGCGTTTGTACAAGGCAGGGGTGTCAAACTCATTTTCTTTCAGGGGCCACATTCAGCTCAATTTGATCTCCAGTGGGCCGGACCAGTAAAATAATAACATAATAGCCTATAAATAATGATAACTCCAAATTTTTTATATGCAAAAAATAACATTAGATTATGAAAACATTTACATTTTACAAACTATCCAAAGCAAAAAGATATGAATAACTTGAAAAAACTGAAATTTCTGAGGAAAAATAAGAAGAAATAATAATAATGAGAAGAAAAATCTGATTAATATATGCCTCAACTTATGATTTCTACACGTGCATTACAGATCAGATCTACCAAGACACAAAACAGGCAGAATATTGTTGAAATTGCACTTATTTTTCTTTAGACATTTCAGGTTGTTCATATTTGTTCAGGTTATTGACGTTTTATTATTAAAGGATATCAGAATTTAATGTTCTTTGCAGTAAATTAAAGACAAAAAATTGGTGTTGCCATTATTTATCGGCATAATGTCATATTTTTTTCCACATGAAACCAAGAAGAAAATTTGGAGTCATTATTTCTAGGTTATTTTAGCTATTATTTTCGAGTTTGACTCCCTTGACTGTTATTATCTTCTGCACTTTGCAAATTCATCCTGCAGGCCAGATTAGAACCTTTGGCTTTTTTGTTTTGGTTTTGGCCCCCGAGCCGCATGTTTGACACCTGCGGTACAAGGGATAAGACTAAACCACGTTTCTCGCTGCCAGTCGCACAACCAGCTCCGCAAGACTGCACATAGTTATCTTCACATGATTGAGCCTGCTGCTGTCATCCTCACATGAATTTGCCACTTGATATCATTATCTTCTAAAGACAAGGCCCTGAAAGTCCTTTTGGTATTGTACAACTGAAATATACACGATAACAACCCCTGAGCTGAACCAGTTTATTCTTTTCTAAAGTGTGAAAGGACATACATTACACTGGGTTACAAAAAAATATTTTTTGCAAGTTGTCTAGGTTTTTTCAACTGAATTAGAACCATTTTCCACCGCTAAATCCAAAAATGACATCTGTTTTTCTCAATCAGGTCAGGTTTTTTTGCTAATTTGATTTTGAAAAACTTGGTCTTCTCACAAAATTGATTACATTTTTGTGACTTTATCAGTTGATTTTTTTATATAGTTCTCACCCAAAATAGGTTTTAAGAGAAAAAAAATTTTCTAACAGGATTCCTGTTAGGTACAATGGTGTATTCACCGCAGATGGAGCAGAATACGTCAGGCTTATTTTTGCAAGATCTTCTAGTCGAAGCCATTTCATTCACCTGTAATATTAAAAAAAAAAATCATAAATTGGCAAAAGTAAATCTTCAGAACTTGTTTATTGCAAGAAATATGAAAGAATTTTGTATCATATGATGTGAAAATGCCCATAAATGTAAGCAAAAATGTAAAAAGCCAATATGTAGCATAGTTCAGAAAGTTGACCTGATTGAGCAAAATTAATGTGATTTTTGGATTCAGCACACCAAAATTATCCTAAATCAGCTCAAAAAACTGAAACAATAAATTTGTTGTTGACCAGTGTTATCTATTTCAATACACATGATCTATTTTAATGCACTTTTTATGTGTGTTACCTATAGCCAATGAAAGGTTGGAGCTAAAACCAGAAATAGAACAAGCAAGGATACATCCACTAAAGCCTCGTACGTGTAGAACACAGATTCCTTTAGGACAGGGGTCTCAAACTCATTTTTTTTTCAGGGGCCACGTTCAGCCCGATTTGATCTCCAGTGGAAAGGACCAGTAAAATAACAGCATAGTAACCTATAACACTGGTCTACAAGGAAAATGCTTCTAGAATAAAAGTAATGAAATTTTACCACATGAGAGTCACTGATACAGAAAAATCAAGTCAAAAATGCTGGTTGGCTGAACTTTCCAAGATAAAGCCTTAGGTCAAAATGTGAAACTCAAGAATTAAGGAGAGAATGGATTTGACTCAAAAGGAATATTTGTCTCAGAGCAACAAGATCTACTTCAAAACACTGTCTGCACATTAGAACACATTCACTTTACAGGTTCTATTTAGTGGAAGATTTATAAAACTATTATATAAATGTACATAAACCAATATATATGTGGAATAACAATCATATACCTTGAAAACATCAGCAAACCAGCACTTTTGTCATTTATTTTCCTATTAATCTTATTAAAATACATAACATTCAGCACATTTAATCTCTGAAGCAAATCATTTCTAAAAAATTGTAGACCAGTGTAAATAATGACAACTCCAAATTTTTGTCTTTGTTTTAGAGCAAAGCCCCCCATTAAATTATGAAGTACTTACTTTTATAAACTATTCAAACAAAAAAAGATGTGAATAACCTGAAAAAAAAGAAATTTCTTAAGAAAAGTAAGTGCAATTTTAACGATATTCTGCCTCAATTTATCATTTCTACAAGTGCATTATGGATCAAATCTACAAAGACACTAAACACTGAGGAACAGGCAGAGAACTGTCAAAATCATGCTGAATTTTCTTTAGACATTTCAGGTTGTTCATATTTGTTCAGGTTATTCGCATTTTATTGTTACAGGATAGTTTGTAAATGTAGATATTTTTATAATTTAATGTTATTTTTTGCACTAAAACAAAGACAAAAATTTGAAGTTGTCATTATTTATAGACGTAATGTAATATTATTTTTTTCACATCAAACTGAGAAGAAAATATGGAGTCATTCTTTTTTGTAGGTTATTCTGCTGTTATTATTTGACTGTAGATCATATTGGTCTGTATGTGGAACCTGAACTGAAACGAGTTCCACAGCCTTGACTGTGGAATTTTTAACCTTTGTAAATTCATCCCACGGGCCGGATTGGAACCTTTGGTGGGCTGCGTGTTTGAGACCCCTGCTTTAGGATTACCAAAAGCAGTCTGTAATCAACTCTACAACAAAGCACATCCGCATTTTTACAGTGTACAGAACAACAGGTACAGTAGGGCAGGAAACTGAAAGCTGTGAAGCAGGCTACTACATTGGTATGCAACAACACCTCTATTATTATGATTATGATTTTTTTTTTTTTAATTTTTTTATTATTATTATGTTATTGCCTGTGTTTTATTTGCATGAGTGTTTTTGCTTCTTCTTTTCCACATGGATAATTTATGAGCTGTGTTTCATTTGTTTACCATTTTCACTGGTTTGGCAGGTCAGAGGATGGTGTTTGTCATTTGGCATGTAATCTTACTGGAAAGAAACACTCAGAAATGCATTGACGTGGTCATGCAATACTGCCACGTTGCCTTTGACGTTATTTGTAATTCCGTGTTTCTGTCGACCGTTGTTTAGCGTTCCCAAAAGATGAGCGCTGTTGACTTTTCCTCTGAGTGCTTTTAGGTGCCCTTGTCTTTTCCCTTTCCCAACACAACACACAGCCAATCCAATAAAGCAATCTGCAGCTTCTTCCTCAATGTCATTATGTTTAATGCAATATGAATGGAAACTCTTGTGCAACCATTACTACTTCAATACAGAGATGCTCTCGTAACGCAGTCTTAAAACACAATAGCTTCATGTAAAAGGTTATTAGATCTGGTGATGTGGGAGATATTTTTAGTTACAAATTATTTCCAGAGTTTTCCAGGAATGAGGCAATAGAGCAAAAGAAAATACTTCCACTGCTGCCGGCCCCGCAGGGAGGAAGAGAGAGTGGTGGAGGGAGGTGTGTTTGGTCTGTAGCGAACATGTATACACACACTTGTAAACGCGCACACACACACACCAACACACACTAAAAGAAGGTCATTTCCATGCATTCTCAATGGGCTTCCATGCCCTGAGGGCTGGAGTCACAACACTGCACACACAAATGCACACAACCACTTCATTAATCACAGCAGCTCACCTGGCAGCCACATGCTTGCATCTCACATCAACGTTTACACACAAGAACACGTGCACAGGCTCATGCAGCTCATAACTCACTGAGCAGGCACAAGGGCACTGTAATTACAGGTGTTGTTTAAAGCCCTTACCCGAAGATTGTTTGTGAATGCAGCTTATTACGACCCATAGTTAGATTTTGTACTAGGCAGAGATGCAGGGAAAAAAATAAACTAGCTCTATTGCCTGGTTCTTTTTTTTTCCTGGTTCTTTTTTTGGGCGATTCTGAGTATTAGTGACCTATTCAACAGATATTTGAAAGCAGTATATGTTAGGGAATTGGAAATTATAAATAATTGCTGGTAATTAGTTGTGGGTGAGGTGGGTGTCGTATACAGTACATACAGCAGGAGTGGACTGAACGGAGCTGCAGAGGACAAACAGCTGGAACACAAACACTGAGTGACCGTTTTCAGCCTGTGTGACAGTAGAAGAACTAAAGAACAGACCTCACTTGCAGCTACTGTGCAACTACTATGTGTGTTCTAAGGTCACATGCTAACGCTAACTAGCACACAGTTGTTAGCTACAAGACCGCAGTACAGGGGTCACCAACCCTGGTCCTCCAGAGCTACTATCCTGCATGTTTTAGATGATTCCCTCTTCCAGAACACCTGGTGGTGGTTCACAGGCTTCTGCAGAGCTTGATGATAGGCTTATTATTTTTATCAGGTGTGTTGGAAGAGGGATACATCTAAAACATGCAGGATAGTAGATCTGAAGGACCAGGGTTGATCACTGCTGCTGTAGTAGAATATTGATTAAAAGTTACTAATGTTTCAACATTGAGTTAGGTAGTTGTGTACCGCTTGAAGCTAACCCACGATGTGGGAACAATATCCTGGTGCGCTATGAACTTATGGAAAACATAGCATTTAGCAACGGCCTAAAACATATCATACACCAAAAACTATAGGGAGTTGTAACCACTCTGCGATGCAAGAACATTGTTGTTCCTATGTACGTCTGTTCTGTATATGAATCATCAAGATGTTGAGAAATCCATGTTTACATGCCAGCAGGAATGAACCGCAAGAGAAAGCTTGCCAGGCCTAGCAACTGTAACCATGGGGGCGGAACTTAGCGAAGTGTCAATTGCAGTCAGCAATAAAATAAAAAATTTTCCTTGAACAAAATTGCATGACATCACTAATAACCTGTCAACTACGACATTAGTCGTCGACTTATTTTGCTGTTGACTATTTGCCAACTAGTCAACTTGTCATTGCAGCCCTAGTGCTAATGCTAGTTCTCATGAGATTTAACCGGATAAAGAAAGGTGAGTCACAAAGAGCATTCTAAAATATATTTATATAATAAGATATGATATGAAAAAATATCAATACAGATAATTCTAAATCTATTATATTGGCATCAGTCAACAGCCGTGGCAGATAATGAGTCTATCCTTTATTTGAATTAGCCCTAGTTTTAGGGTAAAATATATGTATTTGGGGTATAATATAATATAAAATATAAATATAACTTTCTCTCATAAGGTCGATAGAATGATGGCAGGACTTGGGTTTCAGGGTTGAATTTAAAATGTGGAGCAGTGGGCCAGATGGTCAGAGATGTAACCAATCCACCACAAACTCATTCTGTAGACAACACCAAGGATCCACCAGATGTTACGTATGCAAACACAGCACACAGTGTTGAAATGTGAGGCACACAGCGGATGTCTGTGGGTTCTGCTGCAGCAGAAGGTGGACTCAATACATCCTGGGGGTCATCCTGGGGGTCATCTGGAGCGGTGTCCGGTTTCTGGGACTGACCCACACAAACACATACACAACTGATCCTGCAGCAGCAACTGAGTGAGGCAACTCAACACAACAGAGCATCTCTGTCCTCATTTCCAAGTCTGTATTGATCAGGAGTTTCTTATAATAACTCGTAGGTTGGATGCAGATGGGTGTCACTTGTGACAGATTTAAAACCGTATCAGTGGATCTGTATTGACACAGTAGGTGGAAGTACTGTAATATATTATCTTTGTGTTTTTATGTATCCAAACCTGTGCACTGTGTGTTCTTGTATATTATCTCTGTGGTTTTATTCAGAGTAACTGTCAGTTGATTCAGACTGGATTTGGATCAGATTGGAAGATTTTCTACCACATTCACTGACGAGACTGACAAATATAACGGTACTATGGGAACATACTTTTAAACATCAGCAAATCAACTAAAGACAAATTATTTGATCAGGTTGCAGGTTATCACACCAGTTAACCACCAGCTCATGTGGGTGCACAGATTTTTCTCAAAGTTTTCGTACTAGCCCTGTTCAACTGACATATTTATGATTCATGTTGTTCTTGTGCAGTTTTGTGTGTACTGACACATGTACAGGTACAGCTCAAAAAATTAGAATATCATGAAAAAGTTCAATATTTTTTGTCACTCATTTCAGAAAGTGAAACCCATCCATTATATCAATTCATTAGACATACAGTGAAATATTTCAAGCCTTATTTCTTGAAATATTGATTATTATGGCTTACAGATAATGAAAACCCAAAATTCAGTGTCTCAGAAAATTAGAGTATTGCATAAAATCAATAAAAAAAACAAATATTTTAAACAGAAATGTCAGGCTTCTGAAAAGTCTGTCCATTTCTATGAACTCAATACTTGGTTGTTCCTCCTTTTACATGAATTCCTGCATCAGTGTGGTGTCATGGAGGTGATCAGCCTGTGGCGCTGCTCAGGTGGAATGGAAGCCCAGGTTGGTTTGATCGTGTCCCTCAGCTCATCTGCATTGGTGGATCTGGTGTCTCTCATCATCCTCACAGTGCTTAGGTCGTGTAAGACTTAGGTTCATGGTTGGGGGCTTTGTAACAAGGAAATTTGACATTTTTCAAAGAAATTTGACATTTTTATATATATACGTATATATATATTTTTTACAAAATAATGGAAAACATAACTATGTCCGTTAGATCTGGGAAAAGCCATTCTAGCTGTTTTATTGCTTTACCTCTGATTTTGGCTTGTGTGCTGTGTCTAAGCCTTGTAACGATAGAGACAACCCTTGGTATGTGACATTTGGTCCAGTGTGTGCTTAATGTCAGGTGTGTATTTATGTCCCCATGTTCAGCTTTCTGGATGGAACAAACATTAGCCGCTTCACTCCACTGCTGCATGTTCCTCACTGAGTTTCGGTGTCAGAAATGTAATTTCCTTTACTGATCATTTTTATTTCTTCGAAAAGTTCAGAGCTCAGAAAGTAATTTGACATACATGGGAGAGAGAAATAGAGATTTTTAAAATATCATTTAGTTATTTCTATATGTAAGATTAGTCAGGTTTTTTTGTCTTATTAACAGTATGAAGCATTGAAGTAAGTGAGTTTAGTGTACCGTTACACTTTTTTTAAGTCAGTGCATGCTGCATTGACTTAATAAACTGGTTAAGAGAGCCGGCTCTGTCTTAGGCTGCCAGCTGGACTCCATTGAGGAGGTGGCAGACAGAAGGATGTTAGCAAATCTGACATCCATCATGGATTATTTAAAGAAAGAACAAAACAGATGTGTCATATTTGAAATAGGATGGTGTTGTTTTGTTTCTTTTTTTAAATGACATGTTGACTTTTCACTACTTTTTTCACCGTGGCTGAATAATTATTTGCTGGGCAGCATGATGTCCTGCTTTGATTGTAGCAATTAGTTTCTTCACATTATCTCTTTAAGGTGCCGCATTCTTGCTGTCCAACAGTGTAGTTTGACTGTAATGTGTCTGTTTGCTAATAATTCACTACTCTATGGGCTGCTGTTACTTGGGACAGTGTGACGGCTATGATGCATGTGAACAAACCAGCGTCACAAGGCAATTTATTTCAGGCATGAAAAAAAGTGACTAACAATTACCCTTCTGCATTTCTGTTCCTCTGAATTTCCTAATGAATCACCACTGTTCAAGCCTCTGTTGGCTAGAGGTCGCATCCGCATGAGCCCTGGGGTACTCTGAGCCTCGGGTGATGATGAAAATATTTTAATGAAACTTAAATTTGACTTCCCTGACACAAAGCACATAGACATACACAGTCCCAGTTTCACACAGAGTCAGAGACAGCGGCGGTCCCTAAGCTCTGGCTCCGGGCTAATGGTTTGTGGCCCTCTTGCCCCTGCTCCAGTCCCTCCTCAATCACCAACCTGGTGTAAGGCTCCCTGCAGGTGTCTGGAAATGAGGGCAGCGGTTGATTAGAGCCGAGTCGAGCAGAGAGCCATAATAGGCAGCCAGCTTCACAGGATAAGAATAGCTCCTTCAATACTCTAGGTTACAGTGACTTAGTGTATGCCGCTGCTTCAGGACTGATAAAAAAAAAAAAATCTAATAACTGCTCCTCTATACATTTGCAAGTTTAACTGTCTAAAAAAGCCAAATACATAGCTAGTGTTTACCTTTTAGTTGCTAATGTGACATTTTCTGTGTACCTTGGGAAAGGAGTCTTGTAACTGAAAACATCCCAATGGAAGGATTCAGACTTGCAGCTTTTTGGTTCATTGTGAGTTGAACAGTATCTAGTATTCATGAAATATAAAAATTTCACTTAAGTTATACCCCCACCTAGCAGGGGTTTATAGATATGCCAGGAAGTCTGTCTGACCTTCCATCCATCCATCCAGAGTTTTGTCCAACCAATTTCTGGGACACTTTTCACCCGATTCTTTTCCATTTTCACATGTTCTTGTTCATGTACATGTGCCTTTCTCTCAATTTTTGCTTTCTTTTGAGAGTTATCACTCAAAATGAATCCCTGAGTATCCAGGGTATGAGTGAGCAGGAGGGGTGAAGTGGGTCATGGAACACTGGACCAGCTCTACACTCTCCATCAGATGCTCAAGGGTTCATGGGAGATTGCCCAACCGGTCCACATGTGTTTTGTGGATTTGGAGAAGGTGTTCGACCGCATCCCTCATGGTATCTTGTAGGGGGTGCTCCGGGAGTATGGGGTCCGAGGCCTTCTGCTAAGGGCAGTCCGGTCCCTGTATGACTGGAGCAGGAGCCTGGTTTGCATTGCAGGCAGTAAGTCAGACCTGTTTCAGGTGCGTGTTGAACTCTGGCAGGGCTGCCCTTTGTCACTGGTTCTGTTCAGAATTTTTAAGGACAGAATTGCTAGGCACAGCCAGGGGCCGGAGGGGGTCCATTTGGGGACAACAGGGTTTCATCTCTGCTTTTTGCAGATGATGTTGTCCCTGTAGTCCATCTTTAACTTCTTTAGTTTGTTTAGAAGCTGGTCCAGGTTCTGGTTGTAGCCATCTCTCTCTTTGTATTTATTCGAAGACCGGCTTTGTGCGAGAGACTCCCTCCAACTTGTCTTGACTTTCAGATGAAACCCACAGTGCCAGAAAGCACTGGGTCTCCTTCTCTGTCCGCTGCTGCTTGTTTTTGCCATCAATATCTACATCTTTCTCTAAAAACGAAAATAACTAAAAACCCGCTGGTTCTAGTTTAAAAAATGCCAGTTTGTAGCTTTCGCTGTTCCCGTTTGGGTCTGTAACCTCTGCCCACTGATGACGCAGATGGTCGCATCATCGGTTCTTAGTCTGGCCCTGGTTTTGCCCAGCTCAAAGTTGGTGCCTGCCTGGAATCTATTTGGAACCACTTTGGAAACAGTTTTGTCGGTACTTGGGCGGTGGAAACACAAAGAACCGGTGCTAAGTCAGGCACTGGCTCCGAACCAGCCCTGGAACCAGTAGGGAGGAAAAGTGAGTTGTCCATTCTATTCATAGTGTTTAGGATGACTGTCTGCTTGTATCATCCTAAAATAGAGACATTATGCATAAACTGGGCCATGCATCAGACACTTTCCTCCTAAAACAGTGTGAGTATCCTCAAATGGCCCTCAGGTTTCCTAAAGATCTAATGAGGTGGATTGGAGCCAAAACCATGCCAGCCCACACCAGGTAACTTGACTAAATTACAAATACACAACTCGGAGACCGTCAAGAGCTGCTTGGCACTCAGCTTTTAATTGGACCGGTGCCTTACTGGTCTCTTCTCCTCTCTTCTATCATGCACACATACACACTACACACAAATACACACAACAGATATTCACAGAGGTTGGACCCACTTTTCCTGGCAGCCAGTCCATCACGTATAGTTAGTATCTATAAACATGTCTCAGTGTCATTGTGCTCGAGGCAAAATTTCTGTGTTGTTTATAGCCGCTATGACTATGAAATGAGAGGTGGTTATGAGACAGAAAGATAATTGGAAAACACTTTTTCTTTTTGCGAGTGAACTGTATGAGGAGGAATAAACTGTTGTGACATGCAACTAAGCTACTAGTGTCTAGGACTGTCACAATAATGAAATTTCAGTTAACGATTAAGGATATAATCATTATCCATTTTTCTGTTTATTTATATACTTTTAAGTGTGTCAAAGGGATAAAAAGGGCTGCTTACTACCTGCTTGACTAGTTTCGGCCACTTCCTGTAGCAGTCTACAAGACATGTCACAGCAACATCACGTGACGCTCCTGAAGAAGGCCATAGGAAAGAGCCGAAACTGGTCAAGCAGGTGAAAACTGCTCCTATCTGCTAAAAGAATTATCTACACAGTTGTACTCGGAAGACAGTATGAACCTTTACCAGACTTTGATGCAGTCAGGTTTGTTATGGTAAGCGGGGAGGAAGGCTCATTGATTTCTCAGATCATGTACCATGTACGTGTAGAGGCCTGAAGAATATACAACAGTAAAAAAAAAATGTTTAAAAGTTAGTTTTGCTCGAAGACGTGTCTGCTGGAGCTATTTTTTTGTATTCTCACACCCTGTTGAACGTACACAAACACTTGGACCTTCTGCCGATTACATAACCCATGTCACTTAGTCAGCTGCAGCAGCAGTGTTCCGACTCCGGCTGCTCTCTCCCTGCATCCAACTAAAAGCAAGAACAAAAAAAGACAATATGATTTCATGAGTGAATTAGTTTAATGCCATTTCAAAAAATAACCAAAGTTATTAGTAGCGTAAAAATAATGAGTAATGATGTGTTGGTCAAAGCTGTTGATGGTTGTTTAACATTTTGGAATCTATTTTGGTGTACATTTTTAGTGACTAGTTATAGTTTTGGACTGAGAAGTGGCCATGTTGGTAACGTAGTCTTGACAGGAGGTGTGCTGGCAGGCCAGGAAGGTGACGTGTCATCTCTGTGACCTGCTGTGAACTGACTCAGCCCGGACACACTGGCCTCAGCAGGGCTGCTGTCACCAGGGAAATGGCAACTCACACTCTCCCTGCTGTTTTTCGGCTGTGTTTTTTTTCCCCTAGATAAATTGAAATAAGTATACTTAGCTGAACCCTGGAGAGAAATTGCTTTTTTGGTTTGCCGCCCCTCATAGTGCTGGCTGTGTGTTGGCTTTGTTGAAATCAGCTGGGCTGCCATTTTCTCTGCCTGCCCTCATGTATAGTGTCTCAGTGGGATCAACAGATTTATTTTCATACACTGCTGTTAACAAAACAGCAAACTTGTACTCTTTGGAAGTGGACCTGAGCACATGTACAGGTATACTTTTCAATCATGAATTTGCTGTTAGCTGTAAATTGCTACAGCATTTGTGTCCTGAAAGCCTTACTTGGGAGAATACCTTAACCCAAGGGTCGGCAACCTGTGGCTCCGGAGCCTCATGTGTCTCTTCATCCTCCTTGTAGTGGCTCCTCCCTTTACTGCGGTCAAGCCAGCTGTGATTTTCCTCTGCATGGTCAAGCCAGCTGCTAGTATTTTTCTTGTGCTCTACTCATTAGACCATTACGGTAGATGAGCTGCATGGAGTGAATGTGCCTTCCGGACAGCACAAGTAAGGGCTCATTTATGTTCTATGTTAAAGACGCAGAAGGACAGAGGGTTCTGTCTGTCCTTTGTATTTTACTCATGTAATTCTGTCCGTTTTCCGGGAGCTTGTGGATGTGAACCCAGACGGAGAATATGGAGCAGTACAACTGGGAACTGTGGCGGCAGTGTTGAGTTTTGAGGAAAATAATTTCCATAAATAGCGATACTTTTCATAGAGCGCCTGTATGAGGGCTGTGTACTTTTGCAGTAATCCTACAACAGATTCCCTTCCAAGCTACAAAAGTGTTTGTTTCATCTGAAATAGGCTTTAAGATGAAATTCAGTGATGAATAAAATTATTTTTTCCAATAAGTACCTTGTGAATTTGGTATATTTGATATTAATACTTAATATACTATTAGCACAAATGTTATGAACTACTTTTGCTGTGTACTTTTGGAGTAATCATACTAAAAAATCCCTTCCAAGCTCCAAAAATGTTTGTTTTTTCATCTGAAATAGGCTTTAAGACTAAATTCAATGATGAATAAAATTATTTTTTCCAATAAGTACCTCGTGAATTTTATATTTTTGGTATTAGTACTTCATATACTATTAGCACAAATACTATGAACTGCTTTTACTGTGTACTTTTAGAGTAATCATACTCCAGAATCCATTCCACACTGCACTTCTGTTTGTTGTATTCAGTGGTTGTAACAGATAAGATGTAAAAAAAAAAAAGATTAAAAGTTTTAAAAGTTTATAAGCTCTGTTGTATTTTGCGGCTCCAGACTTTTTTTGTTTTTTTTGTTTTTTTTGGCGGAAGAGGGGACAAAATGGTTCTTTTGATAATAAAGGTTGCAGACCCCTGCCTTAACCTGTAAAGAGGTAATGTAGGGATGCCTTTTGGCACTGCCTAATGCTGCTTGGCTACCTTCACTGGTCATTAATAGCTATGTTTCAACCACTGGAACTTCAGGATAGGTTTAATTTTGTTCTTGAAAACGTTTCTTCTCTGATCCAAGAAACATAATCAATTCTGTTTTCTCGTGGGGGAAAGCAGAGTTTTGACCCTGTAGGGTCTGTGTAGGTTGTTTTTTTCCCATATGTTAAAGACCTTTAGTGTGACGCTCATAGAGGGGGTGGCCTTGGGGCTAGGGTGAGTTTCAGAGTCATTAAGAAGAGGTGGGCTGTTGTCCAAGTCCATCAGGGAAGGGGTTGGGTTTTTTGACAAACTAAATAAGAGACAACAACGTTATCTCACTGAAGTCAACACACAATTCCAATTAACCTCCTCAGACCCAGCTATGGGTTTTCTGTCCACATTTGTGGACAAGAGTTTCACAACTTCTACAAAAAAAAAGAGAAAAGAAAAGAAAACCATCCACCACAAAGGACATTCCATAAAAATTAAAAAATAAAAACTGCATCTGAAAAAACTGCTGCATCATGATGTTTCCAATATAGGCATTTATTTAATAAAAAACAAAAAAGCTGGTACTTTGCTAACATTTCCTGGGTCTTAGGAGGTTAATAGAAGAACCCCCCCCCCCCCCCCCAAAAAAAAAAAAAAAAACACAAAAAAAACCCCAAAAACTTATTTCCAGGGCAGTTCATTCAGGCTTATTTAGTGTCTTTTCCAACCAGAAACTTCAGATGCTGCACCATCTTATAGTGGAAGGGAAAACCCTGATGATGTGCATCAACTGATCTAAAAAAAACAACTATGCATACTACTTGTTATTGATCTTGTCTGTTGAAAGTTTGGACTCGGTCGGTGTATAGAACTCATTTCAGTCTCTTTGCTTCCTGTCTGTTTCTCTGGTGTTCTTCACATGTGCTAAGTCCAATGCCCACATGTTGCTCGGTAAATGAGAGGACAGAGGTGGGCTTTACTCATTTCCTCTCCCTGTCACTGTCATCTCAGTTAACATGTCCTTTGGCTTTTCGTTTTCCGCTACTTCAGAGGATCCCCTTTGAAAGGGATAGATGAAAGGCACGGTTTTCATTAAAGCACATCCTTCATTGTTATGTGATACACTTTAAAGTCATAAAAATATTTGATATTGAAAGTGTTGCGGTTTGAAATATTTTTATTGTTGATTTTTGTCGCCTTTATCTTCTGTGAGAGTCATTTGCACAAGGAATCCAAAATTAAATCCTTTAGCTGTCACCACAGGTATTGTGCGATTTGTGACATCTCAAATCTCACCTGGTGTATGACAGGCTCTTCACTGCATCTTTCAGATAAACAGTGTTTTAATTGCATCCAAAATGCTTTGTGTACTTTGAAAAGTTCACCTGTTCTTATCGAGCGACATATTGATAAATGGCAGCAGGAAGACACAGAACACACCCTTAATAAGAGGTTGTTTTTCTGTGGCCTTGATGGAAGTAATGGAAGTGTTTTACAGGTTGGAGTGTGAGGTCACGATGCAACAGGACAGACGGCTGCAGCTGGTAACAACTTCCACTGAGACAGAAGCTCCCAAGTTGGATCAACTGGGTTACTGAGTTAATCTTACCATAAAAACCTATCATAAAAGCTCCAAGTATATAAAATAATTTTCCAAAATAAAAAAACCTCTACCCTCTACTCAGAAACACCATAAGTGTTTCAGCTGAATAGTTCATCCATTGAAGCCTGTCTAAATGAAAATCTGTTGAAATGTGCAATATGGAATAGTGCTGCAGATATCGATTATTTTTTGTAAATGAATAATCTACACCAGGGGTGTCAAACTCATGTTAGTTCAGGGGCCACATTCAGCTTAATATGATATAAAATGGGCTGGACCAGTTGTTTTGGTCAGAATGTAGCCAACATGGCATTGAGGCAGAAACGGTCTAAAAAGATGACACCAAGTCCACTTGTAACTCTTGCAAAGCTTCCATTTCTTCAAAAGGGTGTGTAGAAGCCGATAACGTAATTGTGATTCATTTACAGGAATGTCACGTATTTGATATGCTACGTAGTGATGCTTGTGAATGTAGCGTCAGAGTGAATGCCGGTTCCGGTGTGGGCAGCAAATGTTGTACCCCCTCAAATACACATTTCCGAAGGTAGGGGAAAGGAATTGAGGTGCACAACAGGAGCTGAGCCGAGCTGAGTCGAACTGGCAATATGCGGCAACAGAGGAATTAGTAAATCGTCTTAAGTTTCACTTTCACCCCCCCGAACCGGGCCCAGCGTCATCAGTTCTTATTATTTGTACACACTGTATATAGTGTATTTTCTGTGCAGATGGAAATATAAAAGACAGTTAATGCAAA
Source organism: Sphaeramia orbicularis (assembly GCF_902148855.1). Lineage (NCBI taxonomy): Eukaryota > Metazoa > Chordata > Actinopteri > Kurtiformes > Apogonidae > Sphaeramia > Sphaeramia orbicularis. The sequence continues at coordinate 57,557,389 of NC_043957.1, read as the reverse complement.
CACACCCATTTGTACTCTTTTACTCCCTCACCCAATGAGAATCGATAAGAGATCGATAAGGAATTGGATCGATAAGCAAAATCGATAATGGAATCGGAATCATTAAATTCTTATCAGTTTTCATCCCTATATACGGGGCCTTATAAACACAGAGTTTTCCTAAAACGATCACGTCTGCACAATGTTTTTTTCCGTCTTCAAAAACACCCAGCTACTGTGTAAAAGTAACCTCAGTTTAGGTACTTTTCGCAACTGTTTCCTAGAAACACACATGATTAGAAACAAATCAGTGAATTTAGTTGACACAGACATTATGTATTTCTCAGCTGACTTTCATCTGTCTTCCTCTTTACTCCATCTTGCTTGGCACACACAGAAGATCCTGATTGGTATATTTAAATCCATTCTCTGAGGTGTCTGCCTCATACATATGAATCTGTCTTAATCTCCCCAAGACACTTGAATTTAATATGCCACACTGTCATGAATGTAAATGAATGGCTTTGTTAAAGTATCGAAATGCAATAGGGATCCATCTGAAATAACAGCTACAAGCAGGTGAGTGTAAACACCTGTCCCACCTGTCTCTTTTCCCCTCTCGGTCTATCTTTCCTCATAAAAGCCCAAAAATTACACCTGCTCTGATTTCACATGCTTTACATCCATCACTGCGGGTCTTTCACTAACACTGTTATACCGTTCAGATACCACTTGATATCATCAGGATGAGCGCCGCGCCTCTCGGCGTTCGGCCGCTCTTATCGGACTCTGTTACTAAATTGGATCAGGCTGCCAGTTCTGCTATCATGTTGTAATTCAAACTCATCCTGATACGGGAACGTCGAAATGTGGCTTCTTTGATCAAGGTTTGTTCAGTTCAGCTTCTGTGTGATGTGTAATGTGTGATGTGATGAAAAATGAGCAAGCGATAATGTTATTCTTTGTTTCACAACCAAGAATCACAACATCTAGTGTCATGCCAATAATTACCACTCTGCTGTAGAATGATAAATTATTTTATAGCTCTAGGACAGGGGTGTCAAACATTTTAGTTCAGGGGCCACATTCAGATAAATTTGATCTGCAGTGAGCCGAACCAGTAAAATAATATAATTATATATAAATAATGTCAACTCCAAAATTTTCTCTATGTTTTAGAGTGAAAAAAGTAAAATTAAACAATGAAATGTTTACATCTACAAACTATCCTTTCAAACAATGTGAATAACATGAACAAACTGAAAAAATAAGTGTAATTTTAACAATATTGTCTCACTTTATTATTTCCACATCTTTATTATAACTTACACATCACAGTGGATCTACAAATACACAAAACATTTAATATCAGGCAGAATATTGTTAAAATTGTACTTACTTCTCTTAAAATATTTCAGGTTGTTCATATTTGTTCAGGTTATTCACATTTTTTTGTGAAATTATACTTTGTTTTCGTGTAAATACATGGAAATATTTACATTTATTAAGAGAGAAATTTGAAGTTGTGAGTATTTATATGTTATTATGATAGTATTTTACCGGTCTGACCCCCTTTAGATCATATTGGTCTAAATGTGGAACCTGAAACTAAAATGACTGTTAATATTTTCAGTGTAATTTTTGCATTTCACAACTGCATCCCAAGGGCTGAACTGGACCCTTTGGTGGGCTGAATTAGGCCCCGGGCCACATGTTTGACACCTGTGCTCTAGGACAACTCCACCAAAGCCAGTGGTGTCTTCTTCTTCCACAGTGTTATTAAACCAAACAAACCACAAATTATTTTGTCAGTTTTTTTCAAATGGCTTATGTACACAAAGCACTATAACCTTATACACTCTGACCAAAAACAAGTCCTCACCTGGAATTAACCAAGCAAACAGGTTGACATCCTCCTACTGGATAATAACTGTACTGATTGATATGTTTCAGCTGGAGTTCTTAAACTCAATCTGAAACAGTGAGTAGCTTTTCATTTTTGAAACAACCTTCAGTTTGATAAATAGCATAAAGATTGGACAGTGTCAGGATCCATCAGGTTCATTAAGCTTTTGAAAGATGGTTCTGGAGCACAGGACATCATTTTCACACATGGATCGGCCACCACAGAGTCCAAACCTGAACCCCACTGAGAATCTTTGGGATGTAATGGAAAAGACTTTGCTCAGTGGTGTGACTGCATCATCAATAGGGCTGTAAGAACATATCGGTTCTGCAATACATTGCGATATTTCATTTCAGATATTGTATCGATATTAAAAAGTACTGTGTCAGTATTTTTAGATATTTATTCAAATAGAGGATATTGTGAAAGGTTCATTTTTGTTTTTTGTTTTTTTGTTTATATTTTATTTATTATTAAACAGTTTTATTCAATAATGGTTATTTGACACATCCTAAAAGCACTTTTTACTGTCTGAGAGGCAGATGGTAGTTCCTTTGTTGGGATTGAACTTAAATACTGTTCTGATGTTAGTTCTGCACAAACAGAATATGAACATTTGAACAGGATCTTAAACTGTAATGTCTGTAAAACTGAATTTCAGCTTGAACACAAACATTTTGTGATATAGCATTAGATCCTGTTGTGATCAAATAAAAATGTGTTTAGTATTTGTGCAGATTTCTGGTGTAATTCAATTCTTTCAGGAAATAATCATTAAAAAAAAAAAAGAAACAAACAAAAAATTGCCTTTTTAACAGTATCATGATATATTGTATCATGATCCTGGTATTGTGATTTGTATCGTATCACCAGATTCTTGCCAATACACAGCCCTAATCATCAATAGAAGATTTTAGAGAAAATTAATGCAACTCTGAGTGGAAATAAATGTGACATTTATTGTGGAATTGCACAAGCATCGCTCGGTATATGCCGTAGTCTGTGTTCTGTAGTCAAAGCTAAAGGCAGTTCACTGTCTGTGGGACTAGTTTGCCAGGGTGTGGATGTTTTAAAATCCTTTTACTTTTTTACTGGAATGTTAGTAATCCACTGGAGGAGAACAGGTTTGTTGGTCCACACTACTGCGGTGCTCAACAGTTAAATTGGAGAGTCTGTGAAGTGCAGTCATTGACAGTGAAGGCAGACTGGAATGCCTGCTTTCTGGCCCCGTTGTGGATTATTGTTGGTCTTTGTAGTTCATTTTACATTGAAGACTTTGTGGATGCGTTTTTGCAGACTTCATGAGGAAACTGATAGCATTTTGCATTTAAATATTTAGTGCTGTTTATTTTTCTGTGAGGGGAAAGTGAATTAATAAGCCTCCTTTTCAAATATCCATGCTGTAGTCTGGTTCTCAGGATAGGATGTAGTCTTCTGGAACATATGTGACCGGTATTCTCCTTCCTTTCACTTTCTTTGTGTTATTGCTTTGAAGGTCCGCCTCCCTATGTTAAAAACCGGTAACCTCCAGCTGCACACTGAAAATGACAGGTTTACAAAAAGATGTCATTTATATGTGGCATTTTCTTTTGTAAGGTTTTAGTCATTTTAATACCACACTGTTCCATCTGGACAACTTCTTTCTCTGGCCTGTTTCTAGCTTACCGGCTGACAGGCCGTAAGCTATTGTCGTCATGTGGCATCAGGCTTCGTCGTCGTTGTCTGTCGTCCATTACAAAACTTTCAGTCGTCTTCTTCTCCGAAACTACAATTCCCATTGACTTCAAACTTGGTATACAGCTTCTTTAAGATGATGTCAATAAAAGTTTGTGAAATTATTTGGATCTGGATCTGATTCTGGATTTGGTGCCACTTTGAAAAATGTCCCCATTATAAGAGATAGGAAGTGGATGGATGCAATAACTCAGTAAATATAAATGATATCCAGTGTAAATTTCTCCAGTCCAGCCCTGATGGGGAGATGACCAAAACATAATGTCCACATGCTGATCAGGATCTTCTTCTGGATCCGGGAACTTGCGGAAAATTTTACATGGGCTCTTATGGGGAAAAATTTTCAATCGTCTTTTTCTCTCAAACTCCAGTTCTGATTGACTTCAAACTTGGTATACAGCTTCTGTATGATGATGTCAGCACAAGGTATTGCAATTATTTCAATCTGGATCTGATTCTGGATTTGGTGCGACTTTGAAAAATGTTCCCATTATAAGAGATAGGAAGTGGATTGATCCAATAAATCAGTATCAGTGATATCAAGTTGGAATTTGACTTTTTTACAGATCTAATTGGAATATGACCAAAACATGGGCTATTTCTGTAATAGAATAAATACACAGAACTGGGTGATAGTAAATGTCATCTGGATACATTTCCCAAAGCTTTTAATTTGGCCGGTAAGCTACAGGGTCATTGGTCCTATTATTTAGAAAAGCACTGCTGCTGTGTCCTGTGCTCAGCACCACCCAAGATGAGTGGAATTTGTTTAAAGAACTAGACAAACAACCCAGACTGTTTTTTTCCCTTTAGTCCAGAACAATGGACAGTCCCAGACCTATCTCCAGCACTGGCACCGCACTATTGAAGTGTGGAGATGGCTCTAGGGGTCTGAGACTGTCCCTGGCATATATTGTCTGTCCATCCATTTGGCTGTCATCATTTTATTTGTGGAGCATAACTGGAAAAGCATTCCATATTTTTTCAGCATATTTCTTCTCATTTATGTGTTAGAATGATGCATTTTCCTGTTCAGCAGGGGCGGATCTAGAAAAGTATTTATGGTGTGGCAAGTGGGGGGCAGGAATTTTTGAAGGGTGGCAACATATGGCAGATACACACACACCCACACACACATATGTATATATATATATATATATATATATATATATATATAATTTATCACAGTTTGATGAGAAATAGACGGTAATATAATGCTGCGTTTCTGCTATGTGGTACTGACTTGACTCGACTCAGCCTTTTTGCGTTTCCATTACAAAAAAGGACCTGGAATCTGGTACCTGGTACTAGTTTTTTGGTATCACCTCCGCCGAAGTTCCAAGACTGGGGACCAGATACTAAAACGTGACGTGTAAACACTGCAGACCACTGATTGGTCAGAGTCATCTCTGTGACCTGCCATTTTATAAAAAACAGATGCGGAAGTTGACAGTAAATATAGCGGTAGTTTAGTCCACATGATGACAGCCCAAAAAAACTACACCATTCAGTCAGGAGATTCAGTCTTTGGTGGTAAACATAAAAATTCAGCATGAGCTTGATGAGACAACACGCAACGAGTGAGTTTATCAGCAACTCTGTGAGCAGGTGACATGGAAGTAAAGCTCTGCATCGCTCTGACGTCCAGGTACTGTGAAGTTGATAGTATTCTGTAATCCGGTTCTTTTCGAGAACTGGATCCCAGTAGCTTGATTCCTTGGAATCATTTGCCTGCCTGCTTAACGATTCTGCTTTTCGACTGCCTTCGTTGTGCATGTGCAATGACGTCATGGGTACACGATATTGTTTAGGTCAGAACGTAGCCAACATGGTGTTGACGCAGAAACGTTCCAAAACGATGACACCAGGTCCACTGGAACACTGTCCAAACTTCCATTTCTTCTAAAGGGTGGAATCCTTCCAATATGTTCAAACGTGTGTCCACAGCATGTGTGTTCATTTACAGGACTGTCACGTTTTTGATGTGCTAATTAGCGACACTTGTGAATGTAGCGGCAGAGTGTACGCCGGGCCCAGTTCCAGCTCCGGTGTGGGCAACAAGTGTCGTACCCCCTCAAATACAAGTTTCCGAAGGTAGGGGAAAGGAAATGAGTTGCACAACAACGGGAGACGGGCCGATTTGAACTGAACTGGTGGGCATGTGGCAATAGAGGAATTAGTAAGGAGTCTTAATTTTAACTTTCACTTTTTGTTCCACTACCGTTGAGAATAATTTTTTCATATCTTTTTGCTTGAATATTTATCTGTTACTTATGGGTTAATTTTAAACGTTGTACCGCTCACTCAGTCAGAGTTGCTTTTAACAATGCATTCCGTATTATACGTGGTTTTTATCGTAGCTGTAGTGCTAGTGGTATGTTCTGTTTTAATAATGTTCGCTCTTATTATGAGATGTTACGGAAAGCAATTTTGAATTTTATACTGTGTTTAAATCAGTCTAGAAATGTTGTGATTTTTACAATTGTTAACTCTGACTTTTATACTGATTCTACACTTGTTAAATACTGGCACCAGCATCTGTATACGTGTTATTGAAGATAACAAGAAGCATGTGTGTCATTTTTTACATTTATAACCCCCCCCCCTTTTTTTTAATGCTCATTATACTCTATGGCAGGGTTTTTCAACCTTTGGGTCAGGACCCCACATGGGGTCGCCTAGAATTCAAATGGGGTCGCCTGAAATTTCTAGTAATTGATTAAAAAAAAAAAAAGTAGTGATAAAAAATATATAGTGAGTTTACAGAGACAGACCCAATCCATAAAAAACATGACAAACTCTGAAGCTGAAGCACTGTGGTTCTGTTTATTTGTCAAATGTTCATTGTGGTCGGTTTCAGATGCTGCAGCTCTTTCATAATTCATAGTTTGGATTATTGTTTGTTCAGTATTAATTGTCAGCCTTGTAAATCACAGCTGGACTGACTGTCCATATCCTGACCAAGGAAAATAAAATTCTCCCTTTGTGCAGTAATCTACACCTGGATTTACTGCCTCCGTCCGTAATAATATACATTAAATAGACTAAATGTAGTGTAAAATTAATGTTTATTTGCAACATAATATAGGAAACAATTACATGATCAAAAACAAATTAATTTCAGCAAAAAAAGTCTCTGTTTTGAATGTCTGGGGTCACCAGAAATTTGTGATGTTAAAATGGGGTCATGAGCCAAAAAAGGTTGGAACCACTGCTCTATGGACTGTAACTATTTACATGTCTGATACAAATAAATAAATGAAAAAAATGAAAAATAACTTCAGCATAGCGTGCATTTCCACAGCAGTAGCCAAATGGAGTCAGACTCAGAGGGCCATGCAGATTCACCACTGAACACAAATCTGCTTTTTACATTCACACACTTCTACATTGAACCTCTTCTTCAGGCATGGTTATTTTACTTCCTGAAGATGATTGTATTAAAAGGCTACCAGCAACCGAGAGGGTCAAGTCATTTGAGCTGCTGTTCAGCTTTCAGGGTTAAATATGTATTCAGGAAATGTGGAGATTCACTGATGATACTGTAGCTTAATAATGAATAGAGAAATGGCTATATGGAAGCAAAAGGAAACGATTAGTGAGTTAAGATGATGGTATAACATAAGTAGGCTCTTTTACTGGAGAATGAGATATGTGTAGTGTGCATCATGTTAAATGGTCAGATAAGAATGTATTCACTTTAAAGCGGAGATTTAAAAAATATATAGAGCTCAGGATTGACCTGTTTAAAAGACTAAGATCAATATTGGTAGGTGAGATAAGGACATGATTTACCTGAATTAAAATTAAATATGGATTCTCTTCTGTTGTGTATTTAGCGATGATTACATTGGAATTTTAATTTGCTTTTATTTTTATCTTTCCTTGTTTTATTGTGGAAACATTGTGTTAACTGCAAACAGGGTTAGGCAAAATAAGTCTTTACTTCAGCCTAAATCCTTTTAGTTCCATTGTATATGGAACAATGGATATGTTGTTTTTATTTGTTGTTCAAAGTAATTAACGACCGAATAAACTACTACTACTGCTACTACTACTGCTACTACTACTACTACTACTACTACTGCTACTACTACTACCACTACTACTACTACTGCTACTACTACTACTACTACTACTACTACTACTACTACTGCTACTACTACTACTGCTACTACTACTACTACTACTGCTACTACTACTACTACTACTACTACTACTACTGCTACTGCTACTACTACTACTACTACTACTACTACTACTGCTACTGCTACTACTATATCCAATGAAAGATGTAACAACAGGTAAAAGTCCTGCTAAAAAAAGTAGGGGCAAATTGAGAATAAGAATTTTTGTATTTTTTGAATTGTTATTTTCTCTACTGTTATGAAAATGTACCTAAATCCAGTTTGAATTCTCTCGACCCATCATCAAGACCAAGGGTGTGCAATTAAGTTTCCTATGGGGCCACATGAGAAACTTTGACAGTTGTTAAGGGCCAGATCAGCTCTCCTTGATGTATCACTTTCTACATATATATATATACTTTACTATAATACAAAAACAGTAAATGCAACAATACAATAATAAAATAAACATGTGGAGCACAGAATACAACTATTTAATGAATATTCACAAAAAGACTTTTGAAAATGTGCAAAACCGGCTCCACATTAACTTTACATGAAAAACTATAAATGCATCCAGCTTTGTTTGTTTGCATATCACAGTTCCTTTTCTTTTTCTTTACCTCCGACTTCGATAAAGAAGTACTTCCAAGTCCATGTCTTGTTAAAAACTCTGCATTCAGAATCAGTCTTTCTTTTTATGGCGTTAAATGACATCTTCATGGGCTGAAACTGACCAACAAACCAATCAGTGCATAAGCCTTATGCAAGTACAGAAAGTATGTGTGAAAGAACGGTAAATTAGCAGATCCTTCAAAATAAAAGCAGTGGTGTTGTATTAGTTACGTCTGTTATGATGATATATATTTGCATTGACTTTTAATTTGCCACTGACCTCATGTGGGCCAGTTAGGGTCAGCTGTTGGGCCTTACAGCACCCAGGTCTGATCAGACAATAGGCATATCCTTCATCGCTGCTGATCAAACTTCTCATTTCTGCTCCATTGTTCTGCTCTAAACGCTGTCCAGACTCACAGCCTGGTCTGTTTTTTGTGTGTAGCTAATTTGAATAGCTGCACGATTTCTTTCTCTTTTCTTTTCTTTTTTTTTTTTTTTTTTTGGCGACAGTCTGAAGTTAAAATATGGCTTCTTGTGTGATTTAGAGTCATTTGACAGGAGGCAGGCTGTTTGGTAAAAGGCATGTCAGTTATGTAACAGAAGGGCCTCACTGAGTGTGATAATGATTCAGACTGGTCTAACTGGGTGCTTTTCTGTTGCATAACTCGTTGACACCTCGGTGTCCCTTCCATCCACACACACACACACACACACACACACACACACACACACACACACACACACACACACACTACAGTTAACCAACTGAAGGAACACAAACAATGCACATGCCCTCTTATTTGTTCAAAGTTTCTTCAGCATGTATGGCATCCACTTTTATTCCTTTGCTTTTTTAGAGTCAACAGTTCAAGGCTATGTTATCTCAGCGCTGATGATATAATCAAAAAATAAATTAAGGCGTCTAAGATGGAGCCACAACATCCAGCCTGTAAACAAGTCTTTTACTGCCTACTCATTAGCAGTTGCAGTACAATGTGGAAACAATTCAATAACAAATACACACTGATGAGTAACAACTATTTACATTCTGCCTGTGTTGTGTCCATCTCTTCTTGCCAGTCCAATATATGCTTCAGGGTCTATTATCGCTAGAATATCTCATCTTTGAAGTGTGAGTTGCTGTTTTACAAAACATCTTCGTGCAGACAAGGACACAAAAATGACCTGAAACACTCCGACAGTTTAGTGCTCTTCAAACTGTGGACACTGATCATTTTAGACACAGAGGCTTTAGTCTGTCATGATGTTTAAAACTTTAAAGAAGTATTGGTGTCAAGTTGTTTGGAGCATTTATTTTAGCATTTTGATGTGCATTCTTTTGTCTGCAAAAATCTGCTAAAGATGCAAGAAGTGTTCACATTTTTTTAAATTTTTTTTTTTAATTCTTTGTTTATTTGGAGAAGCACAATTTACAAAACTTCTGTTACATGTACAGTTCAATTTCCACACATCACATAAAAAAAATTCTTATCCAAGATTTTTTTTCATATAAAGAAATTTTAAAGTAAATAAAGAAAAGTGGGCTGAAAGAAAGGGCTTACTCCATTACTTCAATGAAAAGACAAGACTCTATAAGGTGTGAATGTTTCCATCACTCTAAACAGAAATGTTTCACATGTGAAAGTATTCACATCACCGATATATTCATTTCACATCCATGACAAATTTAACATAGTTTTGACCAAATAGTAAAAAAAAAGATTCCTTTTGACCCTTAAAACAAAATGTCAACTTCTCCAGAATGTAAATGTCCTGTACGATGTTGATCCATTCTTCTGTTGTGGGTGCTTCAGGCTTTAACCATTTTCCACTGATAGTCTTTTTACTCGCTGCCAAAAGCATTAGCAACAGTTTTTTTATCTTTCAGAGTCCAGTTCTCATATGAAATATCTCCTAAGTATAGGGCTTCACACTTACAAGGAATTTTTTCAGTAAAAATGTTATTTAAATGTTCACACAACTGTTCCCAAAATGGTTTAATCACTGGACAACTCCAGAAAATTTGATAGTGATTGGCGTTCTTTGTCCCACAGAGTCTCCAACAGGTGTCTCCACCGCCCTGATGTTTTTTCTGAGCTGGAATTACAAAAAATCTAACAATACTTTTCCAACAGAATTCCCTCCAATTGTTGGAGCTTGAGGTCATCCATTGTTGTTTGAGGATCTTTTCCCATCTGTCCGCTGGTATAACTAGATTTCCTTCTTTCTCCCACTTATTTCTAATGTGGTCTGTATCACCCTTTTTAGACAGCAGAATACCATTGTATAATCTGGCAACAACTTTGGTGCATGAATCAGATTTCAATAAGGATAAAAACATATTAAAGAAATGAAGACCAGCTGATTCCCAGGTATCTCGTAGATTCTGGTGAAAATAAGATCTAATCTGCAGATACCTGTAGAAGTCATCCTTTTAAGTGTTCACATTTTTAATAAGGAAATGGGGTTGTCTTCTTTATTCATCCCACTATGGGGAAATTGCACAAGTAACCTATAAAATAAATCGTCCTATATACCTACTGTATGTACCATTGATGTTTCAGGCAAAGACATATCAATGTCAGAATTAATAATGTTATGGAGCAAAAAGATGGCATTGACAGAAGAATGTTCATTTTGCAAAACACTTCCATTGATGTGGACAGTACAGAATAAGTAAATAAATAACATGTTTCAATTATTTTTTCTTCTGTCACTCCAAAAATGTTCACACAGGGTGAAAAATGCGTTCTCTGCATATAGTTTCATCATTTCTTTATCTCCTAACCACTTCCATGTGTGCGCAATTCCACATCCAAACCGTTTGCTCCTCCTTTTGAGACATGGTAAATATAGACAGTTTCTTTCAGCAAAATTGCTATCGGGTTTGATAAATCACTTTGCGTGTGTTAAATGAATATATTTACATTTTCTCCTCTCAGCACATGCACAACTGCATGTAAACGCCCCATATTTCATATTCATTGTGTCAAATGTACTAACTGGTGCAGATGTGCTATTTTGCCCCTTTTGCAAGACGCAACCCTTAGTACGCACCGTTAGTAAATCAGGTTGTACATTTTTTTTTACGTGTGCAATGAGTGTGCGCACGGTTTAGTACACGCAAACCTTTGATAGATCCGGCCCTATGTCTTTGTCTTTTTGTCTGGTTTTTAAGTCAAAATATTGCATTTTTTTTTACCTTTACTTTTGACATATAAGTAAAGGTTTGAGTTAGTTAACAAGTCACAGTTTTTTTTTTTCCTTTCTTTGATTGCATCTTAGAAAATCCCAACATTTGTTGTTGTTGTTTTGTTTATGTGAGTTCCTAATTTCTATCTGGCTGCAGTTTTTGTAGAGTATCTGCTGTCATGACTCACAAAGCACTGCAAGAGCTGTAAAGAACAGGACTGAAGAGCTTTTTGGATTCTACATTTTATTTTATACCCTTGTCAATTGAAAGTTCACTCAGAAATGTAAAAGCTTTTTTGTTTACCTGAAAATTATACTTATTATATTTGCTTGCTTTAAGAAACTTTCCAGTAATTGTATTCATCCTCCTCCGAGCTTGATGTTCACAAAGTCTGTGCTAAAATATCCATCTGTGTTATCTAAATAGTCTGTTGTTCATAAAAAAAATGTTAATGCACTTTTAAAGGTGTTAGATCTTTTGAGGCACAGTCAAAATCATATTGGACCACTAAAGATCTGTGTGTGCCAGCCGGTTAGTCACTTCTAATCTGATTTAGTTCCTTTTTCTCCTTTGGCAGATACAATCTGAATCCATAATGATGCAGTCCTCCTACACGAAATATTTCAAATGTGTAATTGTTGTCCTTAAGCATAATGAATGGATTAAACCTTTAGTTTGGATTTCTGGACTCCGTGTGTTTACAGGTGGATCCTCATCTGCACACAGGTCACGTCATCATGTTAACGAGCGAGCTAAAAACTGTGTGAAAGACAAAATGGAATGAAAATAACATTAAAAAAAAAAGACTCAAGATGAAAGTGATGTAAAAGATGTAACAATAAAATGACAGGATGTAAAAGAGGAAATGGTGCAAAAGATGAAAATACTGAATACAAGGTAAAAGACAAAATAACAAAACACAGCAAAATGAAAACCATATAGAAGACAGTTATGTGATGGATTATATGTATATAGCCTAATGCAGGGGTGTCAAAGTCATTTTAGTTCATGACCCACATTCATCTAAATTTTATCTGAAGTTGTCCGAACCACTAAAATAATAACATAAATAATATATAAATAATGTCAACTCCAAACTTTTCTCCATGTTTTAGATCGAAAGAAGTTAGTTCACATTATGAAAAGGTTTACATCTACAAACTATCCTTTCAAAGTATAATTTTAACTATTCTGCCTCAGTTTATCATTTACACATGTACATGATAACTTACAGATCACAGTGGATCTACAAACACACAAAACATTGAGTAACAGGCAGAATATTGTTAAAATTGTACTTACTTCTCTTAAGACATTTCAGGTTATTCACATTTTTTGCTAAATTGTACTTTGTTTTAGTGTAAATACATGAAAATATTTACATTTAGAACTGCAACCGATTAATCGACTCAAAGCGATCCGAAAAAAAAAATCATTCAACCACAATTCTCCTGAATCAAAGCTTTGTTTCCTTCATTTCTCTGCTGTTAAACATTGGTTCCACTGTTGTGTTTCGATTAATTGAAATGTGAATTTTTGCAGTCACTTCAAGCACCTAATCGATTAATGGGTTGCAGCTCTATTTACATTTACATAGAGAAAGATTTGAAGTTGTCGTTTTTTATATGTTATTATGAGAGTATTTCCTGGTCCTGCCCACATGAGATTGAATTGTTCTGAATGTGGAACCTGAACTAAAAGGATTGTTACTATCTTCAGTGTAATTTTTGCATTTCACAAATTCATCCCAAGGGCCGGACTGGACCCTTTGGCGGGCTGGATTTGGCCCCCAGGCCGCATGTTTGACACCTTTGACCTAATATTACTTATTATAGTCAGCCTTACACACAATCAATACTACAGTAAAATTAACTAAAACAAAACACTGAGACATTTTGTGTTTTAGTTAATATATTCACTTGTATGCACTTTTATATAGAATTATTTTAATAGTGATGTGTTTTGTGTGCTTGTTGAATGTATTTATGAGTGGGAAAAGAGTGTAGTTTGAATGTTATTTGTGTTTTTTTTTTTTATGTGGGGGGCATGTGCAATTTTGTTGTATTCATTATGCAATGACAATAAACCTTCTATTCTATTCTATTCTATTCTATTCTATTCTATTGTGATATAAAAATATCGGCTACAATTTGCTTAGGGGTCTTATTTCTGTCTTTGTGCATAAGAAATCAATATAAGTGAATCCCCCAAAGGAACTTTGTGTTGGTAAATGACAGTTGTTCAAATTTACAGGATTTCAGTTCCGTTCAACATGTTGATGCTCATATGAACTATGTTTTCAGCTCAAAAATGTCCAGTTTCATCACAATTAATGCTATATTTTCATGTCACAAATGGCCAAGTTATATATGAACTGAATTTACCTGAAAAACAAATATTCGATTCTTTTAGATTCCCCAGTTTTTCTTCCCAGATTCTCTCCTACATATCACATGTTTTATTTGTACAGGTTCAATCTGGAGTATGGTGCTGATCCATCCTGCTTCTGTTCCACCAATACATACATGAAGAATGGCACACATCACTTTTGAAATCCACAGTTTTCTAATAATAAGCATTTTTATAAAGAAATAACAATTCTGTATTGTTCTTTCCTCTTTAGTCTGATGATAAACTATCCAATAAATAACAGTGCTCCTAGTTTTTGCACAGGGATCATTAGTGTAAACGCTGACATGGCTGCAGAGCATCAGTATGATGGGATCCACAACAACCATGTCACATCCGTCCACTGACACATTTAGTGTTTTTGTGTCAGCTGGGATTGTTTTAGATCCACAATACCAACATTTATGAAGAAGAGCACAATTAGCAATAGTAAATATATAAGTTTATTACTAATAAAGTACTCGTACTGACCAGAGCATCATGGGTAATGTCACATCCGTACACTGTCACGTCCGTCCACCAGCAAAAGTTTTCACATACACATGCTATTCCAAATCCAATATTTATGAAAACAGAGCTTCCACTGTCAAATAATATCAGTAGTCTGTGCACAAATGTGTTAGCATTATTTACACACAGTTCTATGCATTTCTTACAACTTTTTTTTTTTTTTCTGACAAAAATGGCCACTCATTTGACTCCTTAAGTAAATTTTAGCCAATATATAAATATAAAATCCTGTGCTTACTACTGGTTACTGTATCAGTGGTGTTGTCAGACACGCCTCCACACACTCTAGAAGAGGGTGTCATAAGGCACAATGTGCTTCCACGTCCTAGATAACAATGACTTCAAGTGCCTGTTAAGTCATCTGCCAGAGAAATGTGTCTAATTAAAATAACAGTGGTTGGTCTGTTTATGTCAGTCACTGTGGGATCACTCATATTCACTGGCCTCTTTCATACAAAAGGGTCACGATGACAGCAGGAAACAAACTCGTGGCCATTTTCATGTATGAATATATTCGATATTATGACCCAAAGAGATGCATATATTCATACATTTATCCATTTCCCAGGGGCTCCATTTGCTGTATATGTAACATGCATAACATGATGAGCAGACACACACTATGCGGTCTCTTAGGATTTCCAAGTGTGACACAACTGGTAGATTTGTGCTTTTTTTTTTTTTAATTGATTGGGTTGCTGTCTGTTTTATGTGTTTCATGTTGTTTTACATGTGTAATTGTGATTGTTTCACGTTCGTAAATACACACAGATTGAATGAAGCACAGTGTTGAATTTTCCTCTGATAATTTCTGTTGGTAGATCTGCTGCCTTGCTGCTGCAAGAATATAATACAGTGATGAAAGTGTTCCAGTTTTTGTCGGAAATCTGTTTTTTTTCTGAAAACTGAGCATATGTTCCGGTAAATTAAACGTGTCCAGGTCATTTCCATCTGGTTTGGCAACATTTCAGCCGGAAAATAAAGATGAAGACATAAGAAAGCTGAAGAGGATTTTTACTTTATTACCCTCAGTTGAGCAGAAAATACTGGGTAAAAACACAGTAATGTCCCGTCAGAAAGCGAACTTTAACCCTTTCATGCACGAATTATGAAAACCTTAGTTTTTTTAATGAACCGATTTTTTTTTTACGGAGTTACAAAAAATGTCCACTCAGCTGGACACCATGTGTTTAATTTTTAAAGCAAAGAAACATGTTTTTAAAACCATCATCAGAAAGTGATAAAAAACAAAGTGTAAAAATTATGAAATAAAAACATTTTTAATGCAGCTAATCTAATGTTTTCTCACATTTTAAACCTCTAACACTAGTTATTACTCACTTCATTGGGTTATATGAAAAAAAACCCAAAAACTTTTGTTTAAGGAAACTGTTAATAAGAGTCTTAAACTCAAACATGTTGGTGCAGATCAGGCTTATCAAGAACAGCACAGTTACAGTAATGGTATGAATTGAAACCCATGAATATACAAGAGAACAGCTGCAGAGTAGCCGTCCACTGCAGTGACCACTATGCATGAAAGGGTTAATTGATTGCCATTCCAACATTTATTTCAATTTAAAGTAGCTCCTTGTTTTGAATAATCCCTTATGGTCCAACTAAAGCAAAAATGAAATTAAAAGTAAAAATGTGGGTCATTTAGCAACACTAATCTGTCAAGTTGTGTTCGAATTGTGTTGGAACACCGTGTTTTGACCCTACAGTAGATAGTGAAACTGTTCACACACTGTTACGAGCCCAGGAGGGTCTTACCAGAATCCTGAATTTTTTCAATAGAAAAATAGAAAAGTAGTGATGCTGATGTCCTCTTTTGCTTCTGTGTTGCAGGCGCGTTATAAGCAGAGTTTGGACCCCACAGTGGACGAGGTGAAGAAGCTGTGCACGTCACTGAGACGCAATGCCAAAGAGGAGCGGGTCCTTTTCCACTATAATGGCCACGGGGTTCCACGACCCACTGTCAACGGAGAGATCTGGGTTTTTAATAAGGTACCACGCACTGTTCTGCTGTCCACTATTAACTCTTCATAATTGCTTCTATTTGACAAGCTGTTTCAGGTAAGTGAACTAGCTTTAGTAGGCACAATAAAAAATGTGCTTACACGATGGGAAATGAGCGGAGGCCTTGGTCAGATTTTATGATGCATGCGGGTCGCTCAAAGAGTGATTTCTAAGCAAAGTAAACAGTTGGAAAATTAATATGCTTAACATGTAATTGTTGGCTGTAGGCATCTAGACATTAGATGGAAATATTTTTTAAAATGCAGATTTGATTTGGTAAACTTCCAAAGAACACACATGCACTTTTATTTGGGTATTTGTTAGGGATGCACCGATAGCACTTTTTTCCAGACCGAGTACGAGTACTTACATTTGAATACTTGCCGATACCGAGTACCGATACGAGTACTTAATAATCCCATTCCAGTTCTTAGTTCTTTTTGTAAAATGTGCTTTATTGTCGTTGTCATTAGTCTGACTGGAACAAAGTGCTGCTACTGACATTTAATGTGTTGGAATGAGCGTTTGTCAGTTAATCCACCATCCGCTGCTCTTAATTAACTATACTGGACAAATACCACGAAGAAGAGGAAAGTTTAATGAAGAAGAAGAAGAAAGTCAGTAATAACAAACATGTAGACGACAGAGGTAACACTAATATGATACTAATGTTGCAGCGTTTTCTCTGGTAAGGTTTAAAAGTTTAGCTTCAGCAGGAAGAGAAAAGAGAAATGAGTGATAAGTTTGGTTTTCACTTCCGCTGGCGGCGGTCCACACCGCTCCGTACCTCCATAGTATTATCAGTAGGATGGAAACCAGCCCAGCCCTGGGTAGTTGTCCTAAATGTGTCAGTAGTTTTCCTCTAACTCACACAGTGGCTCTTGGAACAGGTCCTCTACCTCCACGGTTCCGCTGGTATTCTCCGTCTGGGTACTCATCCTCCATCACCTGGCAAACAGATGGAATGTACACAGAGGACAGACAGAACGCTGCGTCCGTATCTATCTGTGTCTGTAATGTTACTGTCAGTCAGCATTACTTTTATCACCGTCATTCATTTGGTTCAATCTCCACACTCTTCACACTCACACACATTATTCCTCCTCCTCATACCTGCTGCACTGAACTGTGAATGTCACACGGCCGTAAGTGGTATCGGTGCATTTGTATCGGATATCTTTTACGAGTATGAATACGAGTACACACACTGAGTATTGGAGCCGATGCCCAATACCGGTATTGGATCGGTGCATGCCTAGTATTTGTGTGTGCATCATGGCCTCGATAACAGTACTGGTTCCTTAAGGTGCAAAAAAGCAGAAGAAATAACAACACTGAGAAGAGGGGAAACTAAGCAGCTGCTAGTTTGCCATATGATTTGGTTAATAGCGAATATGGCAAGCATCACACAAATCAGGACACCAGTTTGGTATTCGAGAGGTGTAACATTTCCTCAGTTTCTTATGAGCAGATGGTCCTAAGGTATTCAGTTTAGGCAAATGAGAGCTGCAGCAGATTTGTTCAGGTTACGGTAATGCAGCTTGATATAACCCAGCAAACCCATATTTGCAGCTTTCTACATCAGGCACTATGGTCAAATACAACACTAGAAAATATTAAAAAGTTGCAAATTGCTCAAAATGGAGCCGCTCACACTGCATTGCAGTGTGGCTACAGATCAAATGTTATTGTGATGCGTCACCACTTGAATTGGGTCTCTGTTAAAAAAGATGACTTTATTCATTACTGGTTTTCTTTAGAAATATTATTAGAACAAAATAACCATCCATCTTGTACAAAAATGTTTGTTTTAGTTCAGATAGACATAGCTATGCAACCAGGCAGGCAACCAGAGGTAATTTTACACAACCCAAATCAAGAACAAATGCAATGAAAAGGATGATAATATACAGAGCTATGCAAGAATGGAACAAACTACTGGAACATATCACACAAGAAAACTGTAAAATGAAATTTAAGAACTCAGTCAAGAAACATCTATTGACCATAAAAGATTGATACCTGGGTTAATTGAATATATGTACTGTATATATTATACTGCTGCTGACCTAAAGGAGCTGTCGTGTCTGTTGTTTATTTTTTTGTATGCTATGTAGTATGTGGACATTGTTTTGTATGATTATATTGTATGTTATTTGCATTGACAAGTTGTAAAGATTATTGTAAGGACCCCAGGAAGAATAGCTGCAGCTGTGGTACAACTAATGGGGATCCTAAAGAAAGAAAGAAAGAAAGAAAGAAAGTCATCTCATATCAACACAATGATGAAGAATCAAACTTTTCCACCACCATTGCTGGCTAAAACCTTACACGACTTCAGAAATCATGTTTTAAAGGAACTGCAGTACACCTCCAGTCCAGTAGGTGGTAGTAGGAAGAATCTTAAGGCCAAACAAGAGCGATGACACGATAAATAGCCACTGACAAATCCACTTCATAATTTGTTTGACACAATACACCAGGATGGAGAACGCTCAAGTTAAGCTGTTGTTCCTTGTGTTTTATTACACTGCAAATAAAACCATGGGGTCTCCTGTAAGTGCAGAACGCTGCACGTGTGTCCCACCAGTCAGCGATCTTTAGCACACAGAATGTGGAAAGTCTTACCCCTCTATAGGTACTTTGTTCAGGAAAGTTTGGAGTTGAGGGGAAGTTTTTTTCCAGGGTAAGAGAGTCCAAAGAGGTCCATTATTGACACAAAAGTGCAGCTCACTTCATCTGGTCAAATACACTAAAAACGTGCACATAATGCCATAAACCTACGGATCAGAGCTGAAGTTTGTCCACGTTAGAGTGACGTGAACTGTAATTATTATGTCACTTCTCTGACGTAGAAGGTCGCAGCTGTAGCATCATGAGGACACATCCTGACCTCAGGTGAAAGGTCATCATAGGACATAGACTTAGAAAAGACAGGTCATTTTGTTCGAACCAAGGTTATTATTGTCAACGAAAACTAACGAAATGATGAAAACTAGAACTGAAAAAACATTTTCGTTAACTGAAATAAATAAAAACTATAATTAAAAGGAAAAAATGATAACTAACTGCAACTGTATTGTGTGCTTACAATACTAACTAAAACGTATAAAAATTATGGATAAAATTCCCTTCGTTTTCGTCTTTGTCAATGTTGAATTGATACAAAAGCAATTTATTTCGCTCTAGCAATTTTAGCTAGCAGTCCCATACAGTGCTTCATGGTCCGTCACTTCTCGTTACTTGTGGTTTAGAGTCGTCTTCTGGTCCCCACTCTACCTGGAAACATGGAGGCTAAAGTTGGGAGAAAGCAGCAGAGTCCTGTCTGGGATTTATTTGAATATGACGGCGAAAAAGATAAAAGATACGACAAAACTAAAATTAATACTAAAACTAAACTAAAACTAAGCATTTAGAAAAAAAATGAAAACTAATTAAAACTAGCAAACCTGCTCTAAAAACGAATTAAAACTAGCTGAATAAGAGAAAAAAAAGTCAAAACTAAATAAAACTACACTATAATGAAAAATCCAAAACTATTATAACCTTGGTTAGAACTAGATTATTTATTGTTAAATGCTCCCCTTGTTAAAGTCTTTTCACAAAAATAAGAAAAAAGTTTCAAAAGGTTGTTTTGTATATAGGAGTGGCTAAGGGGCCGATGCTGGACTCCTTTCCACCCCCCTGCACATGCCGGGTACACTGGCCTCAGTCATCAACACTGGACTGATGTTCCTGCAGCCAGCATATCTGAACACCTATACAGGGGTTTGATTATGAAGCCACCTCTCACCCTTTAAACCAGTGGTCTCCAACCTTTTTTGTACTTCGAACCAGTTTCATGCATGAAAATTTTCTGCGGACCGGGTAGAGGTGCAGGGGTTCCAATAACAAAAACCTGTCAGTTCAGAGCATGTGATCTGAAACACTTCCACTGTGTATCCTTTTCCTTCCTGTCCTCTGTCCAGAGCAGACGTGTTTCTGAGCTGTCCTTGCCTTCCTCTTTTTTCCTCCTGCTTTTGCCTCTGCGTCTCGTCTGACTTTGTCTTTGGATCCCCTGCTTGCTGTCCTCCCGAACAATTAAATTATGGAATTGATCAACTGGTCACTCAGCGCAATTGACAAGATCTTTTCACCCAGGAACAGGGGCCTGGGGAGCCCGCCTGCCCTGACAGAACTTCGCAGTATGCGATCGACGCTTGGAACAAGTGCAGGTAGTATCCCTGTCGGTTCTGTCGGTGGAGGA
Organism: Sphaeramia orbicularis; assembly: GCF_902148855.1. Classification (NCBI taxonomy): domain Eukaryota; kingdom Metazoa; phylum Chordata; class Actinopteri; order Kurtiformes; family Apogonidae; genus Sphaeramia; species Sphaeramia orbicularis. Next base: position 57,536,648 of record NC_043957.1, on the reverse strand, counting down.
TATTGAGGATATTTACCCATTTGGATTTTTGATAACGGGACACCTTCTAATTGGTCTTGGAGCTGCCCTGGTTTATCGCAAAGTTGGAACGACAGCAGCACACAAAGAGACCCCGCTGCTGTCAGTCGAAATTAAGGAGCACTTTGGAGTGGTTTGTGACAACGTGAAGGTATTACAGCGGATGGTGGCGTAGTTGTAGGATTGCGTGCGAGACCTGGCTGGACAAGCTGCGGACTCACACAAAAGTTGGATTACATCGCTGGACAGACCGTGGATGCGCTCCGGCAAATCGCGTTATCTTTACTGTAATTCTTTCGAAGGATTTGTGTTGGGCGCATGTGCATGCAGCAACCAGCAGTGAGTGAGAGCTTGCTGCAAAACAAATCTACCCACTGGTATAAATAAAGTCACCTTGAACCTTGAACCTTGGTATCAGGGAATTCCAATGACTCTACAGTAGAATATCAGCTCACCCTAATGCAGAATCAGGCAGAACCCTGGACTTATTTCCCTGCAACTAGATGGTCCCATCTGGGGGTGATGGGAGACACACAGTCCAGGTGTGTTTTGTAGATCCAGTCTACTCTGGATTATTGTCTTGGTAACTGTCATCGCAGAAAACCCAGCCACACAAAGATATGAGGTTGGAAACGGAAGAAGGACTTTCCGGGCTTTTGTGGTGATGTCTGCATATTCTGCTTTGACTTGAATCCAGAATGTACAGAGGTTTGAAGTTGTCTCAAACATGGATGGATGTGCTGCAGCAGTTTGGAGGAGCTTGTGTGTCACCTGTTGCGATGAACCTGTAACTGAGGCAGGAACAATGACATTTCCTTCTAAATGCAGCTTCTGTTTGCAGACAGTCTGTGACCCTTCTGCAGCCTCAGCGTTTCCTCGTTTCTTCCTGAAAAAGTTCTCCAGTGGATTTTGTTTTTGGTTCATTTCTTTAACTTGTGTTTCTACTGATTCATGAAGTGGCACCAGAGTCAAGAGCGGTTGTGAGGCGAGGGCGGAAACGGTCGCTTTTCAAAATAAAATCTCCGCAAGACTAATGGAAAAAACTGCTTTAATATTAACCACAATTTTTTTTTCTTTGCGGCCCGGTACCAAATGATCCAGGGGGTTGGGGACCCCTGCTTTAAACCATTAAACATAATTAGACATATCTAACGGCTGATCTGCACACGCTGGCTCCAGGGTTCATCACCACTGCAGTGTTCAGACTGGCTGACTTGTAAACCAGACATAAACTCTAGAGCCGTTCACTTGTAAGTAAGCACCCACTCACAATGATGCACTGCTGCTGTCGGAGCGTAGCTGGTGCCTCCACGTCCTCACTGCACCCTCGGGCCTTGTGTCTTCTTCTCTTCCCCCATTCCTCTTCCTTTTCCCCCATACTTTATTTCAGATACCTATTCCTTATCCTGTAAAATGAAGTAGTTGTGTCATTGGCTACTGAAGTAGGAGATCAGTGAGCATTTGGTGACAAAGAGGAGGTGTAGAAGCAATTTTAGCATTCAGCCTTTATTAAAATGTCGAAGAACCACTGATTTTATCTCACAGGCTGATAGGCCATGAGCTATTATGAAGGCACTGTGTCCGGCGTTTTCGTCAATGTCTTCATCACTGTCCTTGTCGCTGTCTTCATGAGCAATTCCTTCAAATATTCTTCGTCTCTGACAAAACTACTGGTTGGAATTAATGTTAGCTGACACCAAACGGGATCCACAAATTTTGGTTTGGTTTCCTGGATTTGTGGATCCATCTACTTCTGTCTTTTTTGTCTTTCGGTGTCTGTAAAATGATAGCTACAACTGCTTTTCAAACCTGTTCGTACAATCAATCACACAACAGCTCTTCCCCATTTTTAGCTTAGGCCGTCAGACCGTTAGCTGTTGTTGTCATGTGGCGTCCGATGTTGTCGTCTGTCGTCCGTCACAAAAATTTCAATCGTCTTCTTCTCCAAAACTACAATTCCAATTGACTTCAAACTTGGTATACAGCCTCTTTATGATGATGTCAACACAAGGTATTGAAATTATTTCCATCTGGATCTGATTCTGGATTTGGTGTGACTTTGAAAAATCTCCCCATTATAAGAGATAGGAAGTGGATCAATGCAATAACTCAGTAAATATAAATGATATCCAGTGTAAATTTCTCCAGTCCAGCCCTGATGGGGAGATGACCAAAACATAATGTCCACATGCTGATCAGGATCTTCTTCTAGATCCGGGAACTTACGGAAAATTTAACATGGGCTCTTATGGGGAAAACATCTCAATCTTCTTCTCCGAAACTCCAGTTCTGATTGACTTCAAACTTGGTATACAGCTTCTGTATGATGATGTCAACACAAGGGATTGAAATTATTTCAATCTGGATCTGATTCTGGATTTGGTGCGACTTTGACAAATGTTCCCATTATAAGAGATAGGAAGTGGATTGAATCAGTAAGTATCAATGATATCAAGTTGGAATTTGAATTTTTTACAGATCTGGTTGGAATATGACAAAAACATGGGCTATTTCTGTAATAGAATAAATACACAGAACTGGGTGAGAATAAATGGCATCTGGATACATTTCCCAAAGCTTTTCATTTGGCCGGTAAGCCACAGGGCCATTGGTCCGATTATTAAATGTTGTTCTTCAGTTTAGACAGTGTTGAAGCCAACGCTGTCACTCATCTCCCTCTTTCTGCCACTCAGTGGGTGGAACCGCGGTGAGTTCCGCTAGCAGTGACGTCACGTGCAGACCCTTTGTAGTGGTTGAAGTCTTTATTTCTCTCAGCTGCAGAAGGAGCCAGGCCTTTATTAAGAACTCTACCATTTCAGAGGATGGAAATCATGCATTGTTTAACAGGGATGTTATTGTGTTTTTTAAGTGTTGTCTTCCTCTAGTCTTTTTAACTCACTACAAATGACAGTTAAACCATTCACTTCACAGACTTACAGCGACTGAGATCAGACAATAACATGTGACATGAGTGTTCTAACATACAGCAAAGAAATAGAATGATGTGTAATTTAAACAATCTTTGCGCTTCTATCGGGGTCATATTCATTTCAGAGCAGTGTCATGGCTTCAACTCTCAAGAATGTATTTAAATAACACACAACATGTTAAAATGAAAGTTGAACCTAGAAGGATATAACAAGGCAAAAGAATACCATCCAGACTCCAGATCCAGACTCACTGAATGTCTGACGTTCACTCATCTGAATGTGTTTTTCTAATATCGTGACCAGCGAACACTTTGCACAAAGTGCTGCCTGTTAAAGTGAATGAACTGAACACTTTTAGTGCTGACAGTCTCAAAAGAACCACTTGAAACAGACTCAAATACATCTGCTAACCCAGCCACAGTAATTCTGGCTTAGCGAGCTGACGATGACAGGCAGGTTGTGTGGAACAGGATGCACCACATATTTGCCACTGTACAAAAAAAGCAGATGTTTGAGAATTACGATTGAAAGTGGATGTCCACTGACCAACAAGTATTTAGTCCAGTGGTTCCCAACCTTTTTTGGCTCGTGGCCCCATTTTAACATCTCAAATTTCTGGCCACCCCAGACATTCAAAACAGAGACATTTGTTGGCTAAAATTAAGTAGTTTTTGATCATGTAATAGTTTGCTAAACTGTGTTGCAAATAAACGTTAATTCTAGACAACATTTAGTCTATATAATGTATATATTATGGACAGAGGCAGTAAATCCAGGTTTAGATTACTGCACAAAGGGAGAACTTGATTTTCCTTGGTCACGATATGTACAGTCAGTCCAGCTTGGATTCACAAGGCTGACAATTAATACTGAACAAACAAGAACTGAAACTATGAATTATGAAAGAGCTGCAGCATCTGAAACTGACCACAATGAACATTTGACAGATAAACAGAACCACAGTGCTGCAGTTTCACACTCACAGTTTGTCATGTCTTTTATGGATTGGGATTGTCTGTCAACTCACCATATATTTTTTATTAGTAAGTTTTTTTTTTGTTTTTTTTTATCAATTACTAGAAATTTCAGGCGACCCCATTTGAATTCCAGGTGACCCCACACGGGTTCCTGACCCCAAGGTTGAAAAACACTGGTTTAGTCAGTAGTTGAACAGTCATGTCCAGCTTTACAAAGTCTTCACTTTATGTCTGTGAGCATCATGTCCTACTTGTTCTGTTTTATGTGTGTAGTTCAGTTCATTGTGCTGTGCGGTTATTACATATAGAGTTACATACAGTGGTCCCTCGTTTATCGTGGGGGTTATGATCTAAAAATAACCCGCATTAGGCAAAATCTGCAAAGTAGTCAACTTTATTTTTTACAATTATTATACATGTTTTCAGACTGTAAAACCCCTCACCACACACTGTATACACTTTTCTCAGACAGGCATTAACATTTTCTCACATTTCTCTCTTGTTTAAACACTCTCAAAGGTCAAACCTTTGGAGATTTTTTAAAAATAAGTACAGTATTATAGAATACAGCTGCGTAACTTCTGCCTTCCTTCAGCATGTCCAGCAGTCCAAGTTTTTGTGCGATGGTTAGCGTCTTCCTCTGCCTTTTGGGTGCGACCACAGGTGCCTTTGTCGGTGCAGAACGTTTCGTCAACATTGTGGGTTTTGTCGGGGAGAAAACTGTCAAACATAAAGCACTGCAGAGTCACACTGCTAGTGATGGAACATTTCTGTAAATTTGGCGAGAAGAACGCATTCTGTACTGTACAGGAGACATGGCACGGAGGAGATTGACAATGGTCTATAGTCCCTTAGCCAATCAGGATGCAGAACACAATGCGCATTCATACGCTGTAAAAAAAAATCATGCAAAATTGCACAAAAAAAATCTGCGAAAGGTGAACTCTGTTATAGTGAGGGACGACTGTAGTTCAGCCTGTTGACCTAACAATGATGGAAAGGATTATCCACTCAAATTAAAGCCCAACTGAAAAATGAAATCAATAGTTTTTATCAACAGTTTGCTCTCCTTTGTAAAAAAAAAAAAAAAAAAAAAAAAAAAAAAAAGAAGTCTGAATGTTAAAAACTGAAAACAGGCAGTCTACCCTCTGAAAACAAATCTGAATCGTGTCATATTCAGATGACAGGGACTCACCGAGATGGCATTGTGAAAAGAGCATTGGTCAAATGTTGGAATATGGTGTGAAAACAGTGATGAAATATGACATTTTTGTTTCTACAGGTGAATGGAGACTATTATCACCATCATACAAAATAATGCATTTAACTCAAATAAATACAATAAGCCGATTATATAATTGTGACAGGCCTAGTGGGGGATAAGTAGAAGATCTGACACCATTACCCAGTGAATGAATGGAACGGTAAAGTGAGTCAGGGGTTTTCTGAATGAAGGCAGAGTCATTTCTATATGTAGACAGTGTCACAATAATCCAGCTGCTGCCTGTCAAGTGTGACAATGTGAAATGTCTCAGTTTTTGATCCAGTCAGTAGCACATTTATAGTCCAAGACCCTGTCAATACTGTGTCCACTCAGAGTACATTTCAATGTTCCATAAAAGACCTTTACGGCACCTTTGATAGCAGTGTTCCCCTCATCATATCATTCTCTCTTTTAGTCTCTTTCCTACTTTTCTTTGCTACATTTTTTCCCTCATTGATTTCCTCCTCCCCTCTCCTGTGCGCACGCACACTTCATCAAACAGATGACTAGTTAATAATTTAACAAAAATCTGTCAAAGTGAAACATCAGCAATAACATGATGTTCCAGCTCTCTCATTTCTCACTCTTTTTTCTTTTCTTCTGGTTTTCAGAACTACACCCAGTACATCCCGCTGTCGATCTACGACCTGCAGACATGGATGGGGAGCCCGTCCATTTTTGTCTATGACTGCTCCAACGCTGGAATCATTGTCAAGTCCTTCAAACAGTTTGCGCTGCAGCGGGAGCAGGAGCTGGAGGTGGGTGATGTGCACACAAGAAAAAAAAAGGACACTGAACTGGATGCTTTGTCCCTTAGAAGCAGCTCCTGCATGTACAGTACACACACATTGTCCCTCACACACTCCATAAGGCTGATCCAAGAGTACATGCTCACCTTGACATATAAAAAACAAAGTGGTTATTGACACACTACTGTGGCACGAAATGTTGGTTTGTCTATGACCACAGAGCCAATCAGCACCCTGGTCAAATCATGTCTGGACTGTTAGCTAACATCCCAAAAAGTACCAAGGCAATCATGTAACGAACAGGTCAATCTTAAACCCAGATGAAATTTAGCTCACTTGGTAACGTATTGGACGGCAATGTGGAGGACTTGGGTTCAATTCCCTGTTGGAGTAGCAATTCTTTTTTTTTTTTTTTTTTTCCTAAAGATTCTCAAACGTGGGTGGGGCACACGGCACCAGTAGATAAATCCAACATTGATATAAATCAGCCACTGGGACAACGTTCAGAGTGCAGAATTCCACAGGATCACAGCACTGAACTGACACTGAACTGACACTGAATATAATAATTGCATATTTGCAACGGGCTCAGTAAAAATTATTTGTATGGAAGCACTTTACATGAGCCTCCTTTAGGAACACAGACCTACAGACCTATAATGACCTACATTCATATCTGGACCAAGGTTATTATCGTTAACGAAAACTAACGAAATGACGAAAACTAGAATTGTAAAAACATGTTCGTTAACTGAAATAAATAAAAATTATAATTAAAAGAAAAAACGATAACTAACTGAAACTGTATTGTGTGTTTACAAAACTAACTAAAACATAAAAATTCTGGGTAAAATTCCCTTTGTTTTCATCTTTGTCAATGTCGGACTGATATGAAATTGATCTATTTCGCTCAAGCAATTTTAGCTGCTGGCACCATATGATATTTAAGGGTCCGTCACTTGTGTTCACTTGTGGTTTCCAGTCGTCTTCTGGTCCCCACTCTACCTGGAAACATGGAGACTAAAGTTGGGAGAAAGCAGCAGAGTCCTGTCTGGGATTTATTTGAATACGACGGTGAAGAAGAGAAAAGATAGGAAAAAACTAAAACTAAACTAAAACTAAGCGTTTAGAAAATAACGAAAACTAATAAAAACTAGCAAACCTGCTCTAAAAACGAATTAAAATGAACTGAATTAGAGAAAAAAAAAATCAAAACTAAATAAAACTAAACTATAATGAAAAATCCAAAACTATTATAACCTTGATCTGGACTTTGGTGACATGAGAAGCAATTGAAAAATACGAAGTCACAGTCATTCACAATAAACTTGAAACAGTATTTCTTAGGGATGGGAATCGAGAACCGGTTCTTTTTGAGAACCGGTTCCCAGTAGCTCAATTCCTTGAAATTGTTTGACTGCCTGTTTAACAATTCTGCTTATCGATTCCACCTTCGTTGTGCATGTGCGATGACATCACACGTACGCTGTATTGTTTTGGTCAGAACGTAGCCAACATGGTGTTGAGGCAGAAACGGTCTAAACAGACCACACCAGGTCTAAACAGACCACACCAGGTCTAAACAGACCACACCAGATCCAAACAGACCACACCAGGTCTAAACAGACCACACCAGGTCTAAACAGACCACACCAGGTCTAAACAGACCACACCAGATCCAAACAGACCACACCAGGTCTAAACAGACCACACCAGGTCCAAACAGACCACACCAGGTCTAAACAGACCACACCAGGTCCAAACAGACCACACCAGGTCCAAACAGACCACACCAGGTCCAAACAGACCACACCAGGTCTAAACAGACCACACCAGGTCCAAACAGACCACACCAGGTCTAAACAGACCACACCAGGTCCACTGGAACACTGTCAAAGCTTCCATGTCTTCAAAAGGGTGGAATCCCTCCAATCTGCTCAAACATTTGTCCACAGCATGTGAATCATTGACAGGAATGTCACGTATTTGATACTTAGCGGCGCTTGTAGCGGCAGAGTGAATGCGGGGCCGGTTCCGGTGTGGGCAACAAACGTCGTAACTCCTCAAATACAAGTTTCCGAAGGTAAGAAGGGAAAGGAAATGAGGTGCACAACAACGGGAGACAAGCCAAGTCGAAGCGGTTCCACGTAGTAGAAGAAGGAATTAGTAGAGTCTTTAGTTTCACTTTCACTGCCCCCCCCCCCAAACTGGTTTTTATTAGTTTTCGTTATTTTCTAAATGTTTAGTTTAGTTTTAGTTTTTTTTTTTTTTATATCTTTTCTCTTCTTCTCTGTCGTCGTATTCAAATAAATCCCAGACAGGACTCTGCTGCTTTCTCCACACTTTAGTCTCCATGTTTCCAGGTAGAGTGGGGACCAGAAGACGACTGGAAACCACAAGTGAACACAAGTGACGGACTGTGAAGTGTCGTATGGTGCCACTAACTAAAATTGCTCGAGTGAAATAAATCGCTTTCATATCAATCCGACATTGACAAAGACGAAAACGAAGGGAATTTTGTCTATCTTTATCCATTTTAGTTAGTTTTGTAAACACACAATACAGTTTCAGTTAGTTATCGTTTTTTTCTTTTAATTATAATTTTTATTTATTTCAGTTAACGAAAATGTTTTTACAATTCTAGTTTTCATCATTTCATTAGTTTTCGTTAACGATAACAACCTTGCTCTGAATGTGACTGAGTTTTGGGTTAATACACACGCACGCATCCAAACACACACACACACACACACACACACACAATATCATACGACAAGCCTGAATCCCTTCAGTGCTTCATCTTTTTATTACGTTCCCTCTCTCCTCCTCTCTCTGGCTATGACATGTTATGTGAATTCCAAATGAGAAGGCTCTGTCATTCATCTCAATTATTCATAGGGAAGTTTCTCCTAGACTGTAGATTAGCTGGAAAACGGGAGAGAGAAAGAGAGAAGAAGGTGGACAAAGAACAGTACAGAGAAGAGGGATGGGAGGCAGAGTGAGAGTGAAGACTAGCGGCGGTGAACGCTGTGTTTCCGTTAAAGGAAAGGTGAAGGGAGCTGGCAAACTGCTGAGTTGCTGCAGCATCTGACAGAACTCCACACAAGTGTCTCTCTATCCTGCACCTCCTCCACTTTTCTGTGGAAGTTTGCAGAGGTCACAGCAGGGCTGCACCGTTAGGGCAAAAAGAAAAAAAAAAAAATCCCTCAAAAAAAACAAAAAAAGAAACTCTTCAAAATGAATACTTGGCTAAATGTTCTTGCTATAGGAAGCCGCTGCACCTGTATATATTATCACTTTCTGCACCGTTCTTATTTCTCAGCATATTCTTATGTGGGCTATGCTTCCATAGATTCCTCGGTGGGTGGAAGCGCAATCTGTTTGGTTGACCTTTGAGGAGTTGCACTTACGGAAACAAATGTTTGCTATAGAAAAGTCAAGAAGTGCCTCCGGTATGTGGATGCTGCCTGTATACGGGCGCTGTGTGTTGCACCACCTTCAGGTGATGGAAGACACAACTTGAGGATCGTCTGTGTATTATCAACATTCAGTGCATGTACGGCCTGAAATGGAACAAAAGCAACATCTCTACTGGATATTAAATAATCTTGTAGTAATTAAATACCTGGTGCTGTACAGCCTTTGGCTTTCAAATACCAAAAGTATTTTTTTGGAAGTAGATCAGTTGGTTATTGTATTAATAAATGTGTGTAATATGCAGGAGTTAGTCAGCCATTAAAGCTCATTTGTTATATTTGTTTTTCTTATAACAATGGCATACCCACAAGGCTTTTCTCTTTCTTATGAAGGTTAATTTGATGGTTGTTTTCCGTTGTTTCACACTCAGTTATAGTGTGCCTGTGGGGATGGGGATTTGAGATAGACTTCAAGGTCGTAAAAATTCTGTCATAATCTGTTATCACCTGTCATTTGTCTTGTTGTGAATAATTATGTATTTAATAGCAATCATTCTTCAAAAATAACTTGAGTATAATATTAATTGATATACAGAACAAACTTAGGGAGAGTTTTTTTTCTTTTTCTTTTGGAGCAATAGAGAGTGCTTAAGTATGTCAGCTTTAGTGTCCAAACAGATTTGTCCTTGATGTTATGGTTTCGTTCTGATCCTGCACTTCACGACCTCACACAGAAGAAAATTACATGTGTCACTTCAGCCAAATTCATTATTTGACGGACCCAAAGTCGTCACAAAGTCCACACATTCATTACTGTCATTGAATCAGATACTTACATAAAAAATACTCAGGTAAAAGCAGATGAATTAATTCAAGTACTCAAGCAAATGTACAAAACTGTAAAGTTACTGAACCTCACATCATCACTGAACCCGTTTACATGCACACTAATATGACAATCATTATCCGATTTCCGAAGGTATCGGATTATTCAAGGGATCATGTAAATTGCAGAGCCCCCTACAGGACATTGGGGGAAAAAGAATTATGGGTGAAAAAAATAAAGACAAACTTTCACGAGATCTCGGAAAAATTTTTGCCAAGTGGGATGGGGAAAAAAAACAACTAAGTTTTGCACGTTTTTGCGCAGATCGTGGCTTTTAAGGGCTGTGATCTTAAACCTTTGGTCGGCTGATAAACTATCTCACTTTAATTGTTTTCAGTAAATTGTTTATGCAATTTTTTTTTTTTTTGTCTCACTCCCATTTCTTCTTTTTGCATTTTGAATCTCTACTTAGAACCTTCTGAAGATTCAACAGAGCAAAATGTAAATTCATGCAATTTTTCAACTAGTCTTAAAATTTTAATCAGGTGTGTATGTTTTATCAGCATACAGGAGTAATCTGATTATGAGTAATCAGATTAACACACCTGGATTTCTGCCCTATACTCTGAAGTCTCCTTGCAGGTATACAAGTTAATCTGATTTATTGTATTCTTTTACATCTGCACATTTGTAAACACTATTAAAATCACAGAAGATAATAACAGGAAGTTGAGTCTACCATCATTATGTACGTATGTACTCTGAAAGAAATCCAATAATGGACTCCAGCGTCTAAACCAGAGTTTTTACATTATTACATTTCTTGAGTAAGGGTGTAAGAAAATATTGGTTCTGCAATATATCACGATATTTCATTTCACAATACTGTATCGATGTTAAAAAGTACTGTATCAATATTTGTAGGTATTTATTCAAATGCATATAATGTGAAGGTTGATTTTTGTTTGTATTTTATTTATTATTATTTAACACTGTTTTATTAAATAATGTTAGTTCCTTTGTTGGGACTGAACTAAAATAATGTTCTGATGTTCGTTCTGAACTAATAGAATATGAATATTTGAACAGGATCTTAAACTGTAATGTCTGTAAAACAGAATTTCAGTTTGAACACAGGAACATTTTGTGATAGAACATTAGATCCTGTTGCGATCAAATAAAAATGTGTTTAGTATTTGTACATATTTCTGGTGTAATTCAATTCTTCAAGGAACTAATCATTTGAAAAAAAGAAACAAACAAACAAAAAATGCCTTTTTAACAGTATCATGATATATCGTGATATATCATATCGTGATCCGAGTATTGTGATTTGTATCATGTCGCCAGATTCTCGCCAATACACAGCCCTATTCTTGAGTGCATGTAAATGCGTCAGGTATGATTACTGCAGTTCTCTGACTCCTCCCACTTTTGGTTTTATGGTCATGTGAACAGGCTCACTGATGGTGTTCGTTCTCCTATCAGATCCCTTTTCTCTGCTGTCAAGTCCCCTTCAAACGCCATGTCTCGTGTCATCTTTTACGTCACTACATCTGTCATAGATTGAGACAAATACAAACATAGGTACTTTTTTCATTCCCATGGGGACATTTCAGTAGCTCATACAAAAGCAATCACTCTCCAGTCATTGATAAAAATATTTTCAAATAGTCAGTGTATAGAGTAGTGTGATATGTAGGGATGGGAATCGAGAACCGGTTCTTTTTGAGAACCGGTTCCCAGTAGCTCGATTCCTTGGAATCGTTTGCCTGCCTGCTTAATGATTCTGCTTATCGATTCCACCTTCGTTGTGCATGCGCGATGACGTCACGCGTGTGCTTCATTGTTTTGGTCAGAACGTAGCCAACATGGGGTTGAGGCAGAAACGGTCTAAGAAGACCACACCAGGTCCACTTACTTGGAAAACTGTCAAAGCTTCCATTTCTTCAAAAGGGTGGAATCCCTCCAATATGTTCAAACATTTGTCCACAGCATGTGAATCATTTACAGGAATGTCACGTATTTGGTACGATACTTAGCGGCGCTTGTGAATGTAGCGGCAGAGTGAACGCCGGGCCCAGTTCCGGTTCCGGTGTGGGCAACAAACGTCGTACCCAAATACAAGTTTCTGAAGGTAGGGGAAAGGAAATGAGGTGCACAATGACGGGAGGCAAGCCAAGCCGAGCCTAGTTGAACCGGTTCCATGTGGTCGAAATGCAGCAGTAGAGGAATTAGTAAAACATCTTAAGTTTTGCTTTCATTGCATGCCGCCGCCCCCCACCCACCTGAACCGGGCCATGCGTCATCTCTTATTATTATTTGTACATACTGTATATATTATGTTCTGTGCAGAGATGGAAATATAAAAGACAGTTCATGCAAACACACCCGTTTGTACTCTTTTATTCCCTCACCCAATGGGAATCGATAAGGAATCGGATCGATAAGCAAAATCGGTAGTGGAATGGGAATCGTTAAATTCTTAACAGTTCCCATCCCTAGGATATGCACTGCTCTATACACCAGACACATATGTCTGTCCTGTGTTATAGTTCCATCCATGGAGGTTGAAATAAGTCTTGATGGTGAGAATACACACTCCTCTTGAATACATTAGCACTAAAGTAACATGCCTGTTGTCAAAATGTTAGTACTAAGTACAGATAATTGTAAAAAAGATAAAAAAAATATATACATATATATATTAGAAATGTAAATACAGTATTAAAGCAGAGATACCTGACAACTCTACTAATGGTGGAAAAACTTTTATCAGAGACACATGAAAAAAGGTTTAAAGAAAGACCACCCCAGCTCTTTATCCCCGCATATTCCTAGCAGTGACATTATCTGTAAATGGCACAACTCATTGCTTTTTATTTTAGAGTTTCTCCATCTGGTAGAGCTGCAGTGAATCGTTACTTCTCATGAACTGAATGCCCCATTATTGTCTGAATCAATGGCAAGGCAAGTTTATTTGTATAGCACATTTCAGCAACAAGGCAATTCAAGGTGCTTCACACAGGACATTGAAATACAACGACAGGGAAAAAGAAACACATTTAAAACAGTATAAAAGAAACATAAAGAGTGATTAAGAAACAACACATAAAACCCAAAAATATAAAAGCACACACATGTTAAAGTAAGAGTTGCTGTGCAGAGTTTCGAAGGAGAATCTAAAATGTAAAAAGTCAAAAGGCTTTTAGTCCAAGGCAGCAGTGAACAGGTAAGTCTGGAACCTGGACTGAAAAGAACTCAGACTCTCAGATATCAGACCTGATATTTTCTGGTAGTTTGTTCTAGATATATGGAGCATAGAAACTGAACGCTGATTCTCCATGTTCAGTTCTGACTTTTGGAACACAGAGCAGACCTGCACCAGACCACCTGAGTGGTCTAGATGGTTCATACTGGACTAGAAGGTCTCTGATGGATTAATTGCTAAGTTGAGGAGAAACATTATTGAAATGTCTAATTTGATTTGTAGAAGAGAATGCAGTTTTGTCAGGGCCACAAAATATCAAGTTTATTAAAGATGGAAGGTGATGAAAAGGAACAAATTGTCATATTTGTAATCTGGGTGTGCATAGAACTGAGCAAACCAACTAGACTGGCATCACAAGTAAAGGATTCACTCAAAATCTACCTGGAATGGAACTTAACACATGAAAACCCATCAGTAGTAACAGTAACTGAACATGAAACAACTGCCTTTTATTTTGGATGAATTCATGCATACTAGAGGTAACCCTTACACTTTTTTACAAAGCATCTTAGGGTTGTATGCTTTTACAAATGACACCAAGCGGTGCATTAGAGTCCGGCAGAGCAGAGTACATAAAGCCAGAAGAGGAAGTGTAGGGAGCATCTGCAGTGTTTACAGAGTAATGGGCCACTTGGGGGTTCTCCTGGGCCCACAGGCAGACTCCAGAAGTTTAGAGTCCGCTGTTTCTTAGTTGAGTCTAACTCTAATGTAGGGATGCACCGATCCAATACCAAATCAAGTCAAATTTTATTTATATAGCGCCAAATCATAACAAAAGTTATCTCGTGACGCCATGATACCAGTGTCGGGCATCGGCTCCGATACCACTGGTCTACAAGGAAAATGCTTCCAGAATAAAAGTAATGAAAAAGTAATGACAGAACCCTCCGTCCGTCTGCGTCTTTAACGTAGAGCATAAGTGAGCCCTTACTTTTGTTGTTGAAGGCCCGTTCGCTCCATGCAGCTCATCTACCGTAACTGTCAAATGAGCAGCTCACAAGAAAAACACCAGCGGCTGGATTGACCTTGCAGAGGAGAATGGCGGCTGGTTTGACCGCAGTAAAGGGAGGAGCCACTACAAGGAGGAGGAAGAGACGCAAGTTGCCGACTCCTGGACTAGACCTTTCATGTTCCATAGACATCTGAGCATGCCCAGTGCACCCCCCATCACTTGTGTAATGGGGAGCAAAAAATAGAGCAGTGATGAGACTGACCCACAATAGAAATAGACAGTTTGGGCTTTTTTTTTTTTTTTTTTTTTTTTTTTTTTAAACAACATTGTCCATGTCGTGTTTTGTTTTTACTGTTGTTTGCTATATTGTCATGATTTACCTTTGTTTTCTTTACCATGTTTTTACCGAGTTTTGACCATGTAACTGCTTTTTGGAGTTTAACCAGGTGCCAAAAAGCAACTGGACTGATTTAGGGGAAAAAAAAAAAAAAAAAACAGCCCCAAAACAAAAACTACTGGGCCCAAATTTAAATCCTTGTTGTTGTTCAGTGTGTTCCGGTTCACAGTTCCCGTTCAACATCCTGAGTGCTTTATTTAGTAAAAACCTGTAAAACTTCAATTTCTCCCTTTGATTTTTTTCTGTTATTCCACCCTAAAATGACCCTAAAACACAGTAAATCAAGAAAAGGAACACAAGCACATACTCACAACAGCTTTTGTGACCCTTCTACAGAAGCAAATTCACAGCAGCACATTTACCTGGAATAATGTCTCAGGGGTTAAAGAGTTCAAACAACAGTATTGTGTAAAAACAGATTTTTAGACCCATGGAGGGTAGTGATGCAGGTTTGTAGGTGTGTCATAGTAGTTTTTATTACAGCAGAGTTAGTTTCTCAAAGGAACAAATACAATTTTCTCCCTATTGAAGCATGAACATTCTTATTTAAGCTTCTACTACTTGACAGTTTATGAAAACTCACACCTTATAGGAAATTACTAACCAGTATTTTGGTTCGTGTGGTATTTCATCCTGCACTAGTAGATAGAATTTCTATGGTTTTGTTGGTGATTCCAGACTTGTGGTGGTGCATGATGGGAGAAGGCAGTGTAGCTGTGTTCTGTTTGTCAGTTGAACCATTTCACACATTGCATAAATGTGTTCTTGAATCAGTGACAAATCACCAAGTGTCATTAAAATAAGATAGCCATGTATTATCTTACTCTAAATAGTTGGGTTTTTTTTTTTTAGAATAACATATACAAATGACTGTCCTTTATATAAATGTTCCACCAAAACTTCTCCTCTGACACTATTTTGCAAAAGGCCCAGTATCTGCATCCTGTGCTCTGACAAATGTGATCAATTTATGGAAAAATAAACTAGACAAACAACTAAGAGTGTTTTCATCAGTTGGAGAACAACAGTGGATGGTGCCAGATCTATCTGCAGCACTGGCAGAGCTCGAACAAAATGTGGAGATGGATCGAGTTGTGGGCTGTCAGCCCATAAAAAAATAAATGAAGTGTGTAGAAAGTGTCACTCTTGAGTATTTAATCAATCAAATTTTATTTATGTAGTGTCAAATCATAACAAAAGTTATCTCATGACAGTTTACATATAGAGCCAGGCAAGCGAGCAAGTGAGAGAGAGAGAGAGAGAGAGAGAGAGATGCAGTTGATGCATCTGCCCTGACCAGTATTGGTTAAAGAGATGTTGCAAATAAATGTTAATTTTAGAGGACATTTAGTCTATATAATGTATATTATTGTGGACAGAGGCAGTAAATCCAGGTGTAGATTACTGCACAAACTGAGAATTTTATTTTCCTTGGTCAGGATATGTCCAGTCAGTCCAGCTTTTATTTACAAGGCTGACAATTAATACTGAACAAACAAGAACTCAAACTATGAATTATGAAAGAGCTGCAGCATCTGAAACTGACCACAATGAACATTTGACAGATAAACAGAACCACAGTGCTGCAGTTTCACACTCACAGTTTGTTGTGTCTGTTATGGATTGGGATTGCAACACAGCTCACCATATATTTTTATTAGTAAGTTTTTAATTTCATTTTTATCAATTACTAGAAATTTCAGGCGACCTCATTTGAATTTCAGGCGACCCCACGTGGGGTCCCGACCCCAAGGTTGAAAAACACTAACCTATCACATAAAAACATAAAAGCATACAAGCAAACTGATTTCGCAAACCAGTGTTGCAGTTTGTGGGTAAGACAGTAAAGAAACATGTAGCTGAATGTGAGAAAATTCAAAACCTGGGAAGTTGTAGTGAAAGTTGCTAAGTCAGACTTGGGATTCCTGATCAGAAACCCTACTCTGTCCAAATGTCTTCTTCCACATGCAAATTTTTGGAAAGAACTCAATAAATCAGTTAAAATTCATGCTTGGGGTTAAATAACAGACCACCTTACGGCATTTGTACTGTTACCGCTACGTGTTAGATACTCTGTGTATGTAAACGTAGATAAACAGCAAGCCAAACTCATTTTCACAAGCCAGGATCCAGGCGTCCTGCTCCTTTATTACAGTCTTCTGAAGACAGCTTACAATTTACCATTATGGCTTGAAAAGGTCGAGTGAAACTGAAATACATAAAACAGAAATGGAAAAATATACCTCAGTTTGGTATTGGGTATATGAATACATCAGGAAACAGTTAGCGCCAAAGTATTGCATTAAACTAAACTAAAATGCCATCCCCAAAGTCACAGGAGGTATCAGTAGTTATATCGATCCATTGATATGCTAATTAGATCGTTAACACACGTGAATAGCTGCTTTGATATGCTAATACGTTGCAACAAGCTAGCGGGATGCACAGGCTACGTCTGTTTCCTGGTAATAAACATTCAGAAAAACGATCTCTAACAGCTAATACAACTTATGAAGGTGACACATTCTTATTGCTTTAGCAGCTCAACACTTACTGAACTTACAGCCATTGCTTTCGGAGGTTTGGATGAGATGTAAGACACAGCAGCAACTTGAACACGAGTAGACAGGCTTACTGATGGCATTTTTCCGGACTGAGTTTCTCCTACCTACAATGCATTGCAAGCGTCAACTATGCCTTCAAAATAAAATACATGTAAACAAATACTGACTATATAATCTTTTTTTTTTTAGCTTGTACTTTTAATCTGAATTACAACCAATGAATTATGGAATATTTATCACAAAATCATTATGAATTTTTTTACCTTTTTATCAAACAAATTTTACCGAGGGCAGAACAGCATTTTTTTTCTGCGAAGTTGCCCTGAAAGCCTTTCTGTGACGTTTGGAACTTCAGGGTTTATCTGTAGTTGGGAAATAAATGAAGGACGTCATTCAGTTGAGTGCGAAGGAAGGTGCATAATGTCCATAAGCAGTTTTCACTTTTCCACCTGAGTGCCTGCCCTTCTCACCCACTCACACAGGAAGTGTATAATGGGGAGTGGTAATGGAAGATAAGGAGGGAGGCGCTGACATCCACAGAGACGTTTTAATCATGCAGGGGATGATCCAGGCAGGGAGTCCCCCACCCTGCCCACACACTCCTTCACACGCAGTTCACTTAGTTGGCCCCGAGTGTAATCATGCAACAATCCTACACACACACACACACACACAGCAGCTATAAATATACACTGTAGACACGAGTTCAATGCATTTTCACATCTTAAGGCCGGGAAAAAATGAAAAGAATTCACATTTTGCACTGGTGAATTTGATAGGATAATTTTCTTTATGGCGAATCAAAACTCAAATACTTCTTTAATCTTCCATTGATGTATTTATTCAGTCAGATCTGGGAGAAAGACCTTGTCCCATGCACACACCAAAGCTTTCTCAACTTGGGTTCTTTGTTCTGTCCTTTATATAGTGTCCTTGTCGGGTCTCCTTGTCTCCACCATCGTACCTTGTGAACCTAAAAGTCCCAACATGTTGAAGTCGTTTTGTTCCCTACCTTAACTCACATTCTTGAAATGTTTACGTTCCATAAATCTCTAAAGGACATCACAACACATTAGTTCAGGGCCATCCTTACAGAACTGTAACCAGGTTGTAAGCAGACCTTCAAAATGCTAAAAGAAGAAACTGGAACGAGGGACAAAAAGAAGAAAATTTGCAATTTATTGAAAACTGCATTGTAAGTCAAATAGGCTATTCATCAGGTGATCCAAAGTTTAAGACCATAGCCTAAAAACACCCAAAAAACAGAGCTAGAAGTGTCGAAAAATGACTCAGTAGGAATCTTGGTAATTTTTTTTGATCGCTTCAAAACTTCATTCATTCATGCTTGATGTAAGTGTTTCCAGGAGGCTGCTGCGAATGTGGCTCCATGTGGTGAAGATGGATTCACTAAGGGCATCCACAGTCTGGAACTGATGTCCATTTTTATAAACTTCCGTTTCCACACATCCCCAAATGTTCACAGTGGGATTCAGATCAGAGGAACACGCAGGATGGTTCAAAAGAACAGTGTTATTCTCCTGTTGAAGTCCTTCATCAGGCGGGTTTGGTGAGTTACAGCGAAAAAAACCCAGTCATTACCAACAGACGAGGACCCTCAGTCCAGAGGAATGAAGACTGGACCATCTCCACAGAGCCAGACACTGACACCCCTGAACAACCTGAAACTCCATGGTTCCATTGAAGGAAAAAGCCCCCAGATCATGATGGAGCCTCCTCCACTGCGTAGAAAACACGTGGGATCTCCTATTAAATTTTTTAAAATAAAAATGTGTCAAGTGCATTTTTGTAATAAATTTCTGAAATTGTAATAACTTCCTTTTTTTTTTTTTTTTTTAATGTAATAACATGGTTCATTATGTAATAACAATTCAAACTGATATAATTTCAGAGCAATTTAGAAGAAATTAGTCACAGGAGCTCCAGGTAATGTAATCAGAACTTTAATCACGCAGTTTAAAGATCAATTTAGCACATTACATTTTCCTGAAAAAAAAAAATGTGTCAAGTGCATTTGTATGTAATAAATTTCTCAGATTGTAATAACTTACTACATAATTTGAAAAAATTTACTACATAATGCATTGAGGTAGTTTATTACAAAATGCGTCAGTTTATTACATAATGCGGCTTTACTACAAGATGACGTGACATTCTTATTACATTTTGAACTTTTATTACATAATGGGAATTTATTACATAATGCGGCTCAACAAGGTGCAGGAGACTTTTGTGACCAATTTTTCATCAAATCTGTCAAACCTCAGTCATATCCTCAGTATCATGAATCTGTAAGTCTGTCTGTCATTACTCAGCTGAATCTCTTGCATTAGGGTGAACAATTTGGACGTGCCATCCACCAGAAACAGACCATGTGTTTACTAACAGAGTTGGGAGGGAACTCGGGCGTCTTCAGAATTTTTTCGCGACATGCATTGTGGGAAGCGAAGGCTCGTGCGGCTGCCTGACAGCGGCAGCGGCAGGGCGACCATATGATATTATATGGATGAAACAAACACGATGCAGAAACGGCTGAAACACGGAAATGGCTGGAGGAATATGCATAGAGGGAAGGGAGCTCCTGCTGTTTCCGCGTCGTGTCTGCCAGACAGCGGCGCGAACCGGCGTTCCCCACAATGATGTCCGAGTTCCCTCCCGCCTCTGTCTGTAAACACACAGTTTGTTTCTGGTGGATGGCATTTCCAAATTGTTCACTGTAATGCAAGAGATTCAGGTGAGTAATGACAGACTTACAGATTCATGATACTGAGGATATGACTGAGGTTAGACAGATTTGATGGAAAAATTGCTCACGAAAGTCTCCCGCACCTTTAATTTGGGTCAAGGATTATTCTGTGTCTTCACAGACAGCCAATCAGATCCTCCGGCTCAGCGCCAGTGAAAATATTTTGGGTCTACCACATGACTTATTTGTCCCATAACCCTCAGGATCTTTTAAGAAATGTAACATGACTCTTACTGCGTCTGAACTCTGCAGTGACGGTGCACTGTGAGAGGTTTTGCTTGTGCAGCTCAACAATCCTGCAACGTCCAAAGACAGAAAGCCTTTTTACTGGGTATTGTCATCAGTTGGTCGTACGTCCAAACAAAACCATCATAATGCACTGATAAGTCAGGCCACTGGGGCAGTATTGCACCTGATAAGTCAGGCTGAGGGTTTTCAAATGTGCGTACGTTGTGTTTACCTTTGTCATCAGGAGATCATGACAGTGTGAACACCTGAAACAGTGACGTGAAAGGCAGACGTTTGTGCAGATTGTGTCGTTTTAAGGCTGTGGTCTTAAACTTTTGATCAGCTGATGAACAACCTGTTGGAGTTCAAATGCATTTTCAACTAGAAAAGCACTCGGAGAGCGCAGACCTCCGCCAAGGCAGATCAGTCCCCCCCCGATCACCACCAAAATTTAATCATTTGTTCCTTGTGCCATTATCAACATTTCCTGAAATTTTCATCCAAATCTGTCTATAACTTTTTGAGTTATCTTGCACACAGACAGACAAACAGACAGACGGACAGACAGACAGACAGACAGACAGACAGACAGACACCGGCAAAAACAGAACCTCCTTGGCAGAGGTAATAAATAGTCTACTCTCCTGATAGGCTCATTGGTTAATCTAAACTGCCCATAGCTGTGAATGTGACAGTGATTGTTTGTCAGCTCTGTGATGAACTGGTGACATGTCCAGGGTGTACCCCACCTTCACCCTTAGGTAGCTGGGATAGGCTCCAAGCGACCCTAGTGAGGATAAAGCAGGTTCAGAAAATGAATGAATGAATGTCCCCGCTCCTCTTTTCATGTCTTGCTCCAGTTTCTTCTTTTTGCATTTTGAAGCCCTACTTCCAACCTGATTAAGATCCACCTTTGGAAAATGTGAATTCTTGTCAATTCTTTCCTGGTCTTAAGATTTTGCTCGCGAGTGTATTCTTTTGGAGGTACAGTGATTCAGAAGGAGGTGCTAGCATGGCAGAGGAGACGACTGAGGCAGAGTTAGGAAAGGAGGAGGTGTTTTATTATCACTCCTCCACTGCGTCCTCCTGCAGTCCAGTCACTCACTCAGTGTGTGTTTCTGCTCTGAGTGCTCTATTATAAGACCACCTGCTTCCTTTTAAATATCTCATCACTTCCTGCGTGCACTCAGCAAACGCGCTCACTGCATTAGCTGTAGAGTAGAAACAAGTGTGTGTTGTGTGTGTAGCTAGCTTTGCAAATAAATCACTGCAGCGCTCTCAGCTAAAGCAGCTAAAACACACTGTCCTGTGTGTGTGGGTGTATGGGTGGTGTTTGTGTTGCTTGTGTTTCCAGGATGCTCACATTAAGCCTCTACCAGCTTCTATCATTTTAATGAATAATTAATGTGTGGCTGTAAAATTTATTACATCGGGGTAGCTTGTGAGACTGTGCTTTTTTTGCAGGTATGGTATGTTTTAGTGTTACACAATCATCAAACCGCTATAGGATTGGTCTCATAAATTAATGTCACTCCTTTTTTTTTCAAAGAAGAAAAAAAAAAAACAACATTCCCAGCAATTACATTGTACTCTGATATCCCCAGTGGAAAAGAAAACAAAAGAAAGCTGCCATGGTGATTTTCATGGTAATTTGTGGGATTACAATATGCTAATGTGATAATTACAGTGGATGCTTGGCATTAATCAGCCTCTGCTGGCAATGTTGTCGTATTCTCCGTTAGGATTACTACATTTTCCTCACGTGTCTTTCAGCAGACGGAGCTCCTCTTTGGCTGACACACTGAAACCACTTTAGAAATGCGGGCCTGCTTTGTTTGCGGTGTCTGTCTCTGCAAGCGACTCCACATTCTCCTCATTAGATAGAGCGAAAGCTAGCGGAGGAATTATGTTACATGAAGATTGGCACAGATCCATCCACAACAGCAACAATCAGGCTCCCACTCATGCCTGTGAGCTGAACTCTCGAAGAGAAATGAAATATGCATGCCAATAGAATAAAATGACACACATAGTTGCACACACGTCATGCCATTTCCCTCATTAATTAAAATTTTTCTTCTCTGCTTTTTAATACCATGATTTATTCATGTTTGTTCTGAGCTCCTTATACAGCAGTACTGTAAATACATAATGTCTCACACTGAGATCTGAGCTTCAGCTTCTGCTCCGTCGACTTATTATAGAGTCAGCTAATGAGTTATTGGACTAGCAGAGAGCAGCCAGGGTGTGCAGTATATACAGCTGGCATTACATAAATCTACAACGCCTCATCACAAGCCTTTTTTGCAGTTTAATTTTTCTTAGCTGAGAACCACACCAAGCGTGTGAATCACTGAATGGGATTTTCTTGGCTGTGACACAAGAGATGTTTCAAATGCTGTAGACTTGTGTTTTGGTTCCGGTTCGGTTGTGTTTCCCGTGCAGCCGTCAGGTAATTTGTCATATTTGGGTTCCCATCTCATCTTGTAATTGACTCGGCCCCCCAGGGCCCAGAATACTGTTGTCTGTTCTCAGTGCGGGCCTCGGGTACAGTAGTTTGGGCTTACCCTGCCTTGCATCAGATACTGAACATCAGCATCAACACTGAGAGCCAGCAGACATGTGGTGTAGCAGCGCTCTGTCTGCGCTTTAAGGCTTCAAGTGTACAGTGTTGGATGTAGAAGCTGCAGATCACACTGCTCTGCCCTCACACACACCCTGACCTACAGGGGCTGCTCAAGAAGACATGTTCCCTTAGTAGTGTTTTGTCTACTGTGACCTTATTAGTTCAAGGAATGTTAAGTATGGTCCATAATCAAGCACAAATGCCCTGTCCTGGTGATTTCTGTCCACTATGAAACAAACAACCATCTCAGTCAGTCTCACCGTCTCTGTAAATCTAGTGTTCTACCATATAACCACATAATGGTAATTAACCACATAGTTTTAATTACACACAACAATATTTTTGCATACTTATCTAGGTATATCTGTTAAAAAAAAAAACAACAACAACTCTCTCTCTCTCTCTCCATATATATATATATATACACACACACACACACACACACACACACATAGTTTTTTGGTTTTTTTTCCTGGTCCCTCCAAAGCTCACCAGGAACCCACTCAAACTCTCAGACCCTCCCCACACACATGCTTTTGTATAAAACTGTATAAAACAGCAGATTCAATCTGAACCAACTCAAGCGCTCGTTTATTCAATCATAATAAACGATATCCAAACAAAATCCTCAGTGAGCAGCATAAATCCCACAACACACTAAATATTTCGCTATCCACAATCAAAGCATGCATCACATGTCGGAGTTCTCCTCCATGCTGTCCTCAGTGAATCCACTACTTTGGTTTGGGTCTCATTGTACAGTTCAGGAACTGCTTTCTGGGCAAAATACTTTTGGTTCTGAAGTTTGTATCTGGGCTCCGGTGTCTGCATCAGAGCACGACAGCCGTTTCCAAACGCTAACTTTTAAACCCGCGGGGTGAATCTGACGCTCTGTAACTGGAGCCGAACAGAGCTGGTTTTACTGTGTTCCCCCTGGTCCGTTCCTGGTCTGAACATTTTTGAGTCGTTATTAAATCGTCCTGTCGTATCGCAATGACTCTAGTAATCAATGTATTGGCACACCCCTAGTGTATATGTATATATGTTATATGTGTATATGTATGTGTGTGTGTGTGTGTGTATATATATACATATATATATATATATATATATATATATATATATATATATATAATTTTTATTATTTTTTTGTAGTCTTGATGATTTCTTTCCTGCTTTTTATTATACTTGCACAGACCAACTGATTAATAAAGTATTCTGATAACAATAGAACAACATGAAAATGACATAAAAAGCACAAGATGAAAGTGATGTAAAAGAGCTGCACCAAGACCAAGGTACGAAAAAGCAATACTGAATACGAATTTGGATCACAGATTATAGTTATCGCCATATAAAAATACTTAGCAACTATCATGATATCTCCTTTTCTAAATCAGCTAATTCTAAGGAAACACAAAATGACTCATATTTCCACATGATTACATACTCGATAGGACCTACCTGAAACACACTGGACTTACAGTGCCGCTGTGCGCTCTTCTATTTGTTCTTAAGGAACTAAGTACTTGCATGTACTTGCCAGAGCTTTATAGTGTTGGAACGCTATGACAGTTTGAGGATTTCATACGCCCACCTCTCCTGCTCAGCCTCAAATGGTTGGAGCTCCACAAGTGTTTGCAAACACAGAAACACATTAGAGTTTCAGCCCTGGAAAAAAAACTTTTCACCTCAAGTAAACAACTGTCCGGTGTTTAGACTCTCTCTTATAATTCCACTTTTCAGTTTAGCCTCATTCCCATGCTCAGAGATGCTATACTTTAGTTGTTTATGAAAACTAAAATCTGGTCCGGTCTGACCAGTGGTCCAAAAATAAAGAAATGATAAGACGTTATTGATTTTTCTTCTGTAAGTCTTAACTTTGCCTCAGTTAGATACAGGCTTTTCATGCACAGTGGTCACTCCAGTTCACATCTATCCAAAGCTGTTCTCTTGTATATGCATGAGTTTTGTTGTTTTGGTTGCACACTAGATGCTTTTGCATCATCCCATACGGTGCTACCTATTGGCCAATTGTAGGAAGTGCATTTCATTTTTTAAGTCATAACCAAGATGGCCGACAGGAAGTCAGAAAGGCTGAATATCCCAGGAACATCTTGTAAATCCTTCCATAGCAGGACACCCTTGAAGGTACAAAAATATGCTAGTATCAAGTAATCTAAGGATTAATATTGTTGATAAAAATCCCACATATTTGTTTTATATTGGAAGAAATTTGCAATTAATCCCATGTCGACTAAACTGGACGACATGTATCCCTGGTTATATTTCAACTGGAATTCATATCATTACTGTAACTTTGCTGTTCTTGATAAACTTGATCTGCTCTAACGAGTTTTTAGTGGAAATCAATTGATAATTGTTATTAGAGTGTAATTAAGTTTTTTTTAACAAAGTTGGGTTTTTGCATATTATCTTCATAAAGTAACAACAAGTATTTGAATATGTTAAAATGTGAGAAAACATCAGATTAGCAGCATTAAAAATGTTTTTATTTCCTAGTTTTTACACAGTTGGTCATTTTCTGATACCGGTTTGTTAAATACATATTTCTTTGCTTCAAAAGTGAAACTCATGGTGTCCAGCTGAGTAACTCCATGAAAAATAGGTTCATAAAAAACACAACAACCCCCCCCCCCAAAACAAAACAAAAAAAAACAGCTACACTGTTTTTTTATGCCTAAAGAGGAATAAAGACTCTCAAGAAAAAAAGTCTTGACTAAGGTTCTCATAATTCATGCATGAAAAGGTTAAGATTCATCATTTTCTTATCAGTGAAACTTGTAGGCTGTTCTAAAGTCCTACAGTTATATACATCGTAACATTCTCTAGTATTTGATATTGGGTCTAACCTTAATAGAACTTAAATGTTCATTTGAGTGAATGCAGCTTCCTCTCATTTTGATTTTTCTTTTACAAATCATACAGACAGAAGATATTGGAACAAGTAGTGTTGACGTTCCTGGGGTCAGTCTTGGTTTGAACTGAAGTGAGGGGAAGCTCAACATCACATCTGATTTATTTTTTTTCATTGTGATTAGAAAAAAATCATTCTAACCTTTCTTTAAATGTAAAACTTTTGGCCGATTCTTGATTTGTCTTCCCACAGACTTGTTTATTCTGCCTACTCACTGGCAACAGGAGATATTGTAGAGCATTAGCTGTCTTTAACACCCATCTAATTTATTTAGCGTACACTGAAGGATGCAGCTAATGCAGTGTGGATTTGTTCGAGAATGGGGGGTTCAGGACGTAGGGTGACAAATTGCTGCTCCTGAAGTACATTTTTACTCATGATAAACACTTAGTAGACAGGCAGGACACACAGAGCTGTGTAACTAAATTCTATAAAGTTGGATTCATTGGTCGTGAAATAAATACAACATTCTGCAGTTCAACTCACTCACTTGGGTGAGAACCTGCACTTGTATGAAACGCTGAGTTTGAAAAGACATCATCAAATAGGTTTGTATGTTTCCTCAGTCTTACCCTAGGGCTTTATGTAAGTAAATAAGTAAGTAAAGCTTTATTTATATAGCACTTTTTAAAACAACATGTTACAAAGTTTTTCACATAAAGAAGAGATCGATCAAATCAAATCAAATTTTAAGCCAATTTACAGAAACCCAACAGAATCCTCCAGGAGCAAACACTTCTGACTGGTGACAGTGGCGAGAAAAAAACTTCCCTTTAACAGCAGAAACCTGGAGCAGACCCCGACTCCTGAAGGATGGCCGTCTGCCTTGGCCAGTTGGGGTTAAAGCGAGAAAGTAAAGGAGGAGAAAAGAGAGAGCAATAGAGATAGAGAGAGTCTGGGGGAGAGGGGGAGGTAGGGGAGGCGCATGCACAGATAACTGAATTAGAACATCTATGGAACAGTATAATAAACGCTATCGTAACTATATGGATAAGCGAGTGATGACACTGATGGTGGAGAGAGGCAGGACCACAGCAGCAGGTCCGGAGATGATCTTAGGAAAACCAGCGATGATCCTGGGAAAACCTGTGAGGCGATAAAGCACAGAGACTCCAGGGAAGAAGTCTAGTCAGTAACATGAATTCACTGGGGCGTAAACAGAAGAGATTTAATGAAATGCTTGTTTATAAAAGTGAGTTTTTAAGAGTCACTTGAAGGTGTCTATAGAATCTGATGATCTGATGTAATGGGGAAGACTATTCCAGAGGGTTGGGGCCAGAATTGCAAAAGCACGGTCACCTTTTGTTGAGAAGTTGGAGCGGGGATGGATAGGAGGTTAAGGTATGTGCTGACTTTGAGTGTTATGTCGCTTTTCCACCACGTGGAACCGGCTCGACTCGACTCGGGTACCAGGTCCTATTCCTGGAGACCGTTTCCATTACAGGATACTACCCACTTTACAGTACCTGGACATCATAGTGATGCGGTGCATTACTTCTGTGTCGTCTGCTCAGAGAGTCACTGATAAACTCGCTCGTTGCGTGTTGTCTCGTCAAGCTCATGCTGAATTTTTACATCGCCCACCAAAGACTGAATCTCCTGTTTGAACGGTGTTGGCCAAAAATATGACTTGGGCAATTATGCTATGAGGTTAATGCTATATTTTTTCACCAAACTTACTAGAATATAGAAGAATAGAAGAAGAATAGCCTTTATTGTCATTGTGCAAAAAAGCAAACAATGAAATTGGAGTGGTACTTCCATAGCAGTTATATCCTGAAGTTGTACCTTTTCCTTTTTTTCTGTCGTTTGTCCATTTGTCTCTGTAATTCTGTTTGTAATCAGGTTCTTTTCGGGGGCTGAACTACAAAATTTTTATTTTTTTTTTACTAAACTGCTTGCAAACTTCTTAGCTCCTCTGTTCCCCTACAATGAACTAACGTCACTGAAATTGACCACTTTTAGGTTTTGTGATTTCTGTGTCACCTTCTGAAGAGTTTCGCCTGACATGAGTCTTGCACCGTTTTTACTTTGGGCTAAATGTAATGTTAGTCTATTTTCATTAGCTTTAGTTTCAGAATCAGCTGCCAAAATTAACCAAATCAGGTACTTGCCAATGTAACAAAATTGCTCCAGTTTTCTTATTTCCTCAGATGTAATCTGATCAGGTTTCTCTTTTTTCTCTCCTAAATTAGATTATACATGTGTGGGGGTGTTGTAAAGTAGGTGTGATTTTCCCCTCTGGCTGCTTGTAGTAATGGTGGGGGCTGTTAATTAAAAAAAACCTGAAAAAAGCCAACACGATGCAGTGATTGTTCTGAATAAAAAAGACTTTGCCGAAAAGAGGTTATAATGATAATAATATAATAATCTCCCATCCTAATGCAGCCCTTCCTTAAATTAGGCAGGGCTGCAAAATACAAGAAACCGCAGCAGACAGCTATGATAAAGAGAATCTTGGATTGCTGCCTCCATTAAGACCCACAGCTCATTAAAGTGTACTCAACGAAAGACAGAAACCATATTGAACTCCCAACAAACAAATCAACAGTACAACAGCAAAATGAGAACATAAATAGTCGTGAGCTCCAGATATAATTAAAGTTTTACATCACATACAAGCGCATTCCATTTTTCAACAACTGCAAGTATTGACTGAGCGTCGGTAATAGTGTTTTTAGAACAGACATGAGGACTGTTTACCACCGAAGACCACTTGCTAAGGAGGTGAGCAAAAGGAATATTTCCTCGTTGGAATCAATAAACTATCAAGTTATCATTACAGTCTCAAAATGTCTCAGACAGCATGTCGATTGAAATGTTTTTCTTTTTCCGGAAGGTGGTAAATGTGCAAAAAGCCTCAGTTTGCATCTCATTTGGTGAGGTATTCTTCCCATTTTTTTTTTGCATCGGTGGGAATATTGAAGCTTTTATTGCACTCCCCATGTCGTCCATAATGTCAGTAAAATGTGTTGTAGCTTTTATTGTTTTTTCTTTTGCCAACTCTATGTGGAGAATAGTCAGTTTAGATTTTTTTTTGGAGAAATTTTCCACAAATATGGGCAGGATCCAAAAAAGAAGAATAAGTTTCACAGTTAAGCACAGGCGCACTCCAGGAAAAAACAATAAGTGGAGTTAAGAGTCTGTTGGTGCGTTGACAACTGATCAGATGAATAATAGATATTTAGCAGAAAAGTTTTGGAGCAGCAGTGGAATGAATCCAAAAGTGACGGCTTTCAGCTTTAATGACAACAGACGAACAGGCTTGTGTAGGAGGTTAGAGGGTGCTAATGCTTTCACCTGTTGCCTTTGCTGGACATGTGCACAAACTCACACTTAGACTTTAGATAATTTAGTTGAAGTGTAGAAGAAAAAAAAAAGAAAAAAGAAAAGATTCCTGTTTTTTTCTTTTCTTTTCAGTTTGCTTCTTATTGTCGTTATTCTTTGTGCATATTTGCTTCTTTTCTTCTCTGAATATCTGTCTCTATTATTCTGAAATTTTGTGTCCCTCCAGTACAACGTAATAGCAGGCTTTTGTTACAGCGCTAAATTCAGTTTCTGGATACTATAATACCAGAGTAAACAAGAAAAAAATGCTTCAAGCAGTCAACACTGATGAAATGACACACTTCCATATTTCAAATGGCAGCGGCTTCGCTCAAACCTGTTTTTCTATTAAAGTCTGTCAACAAATGGTGTTTTCACAAAGCACTGTGGGTGTTACAGACAAACACTGACCACAAACAAGCTTTCCTACTATGTTAAAGCTACAACGTATCTGTCACCTGGATCCTTGCCTGTTTCCTTTTGTCAAAATCATGACTTCAACCATCAGTTAGCACTTGCATAACTCTGAAACCTCCCTTCCTCCTACACTCTAAAAAATGATATGTTGGCTCAACGTAAAAAAATTGATGTAACATTTTCCATTAATCTTTTTAAGTTATTTCAACTTGGCCATAATTGTGTTAATGTCACAAGACTTCTCTAGTTCGGCAAACTCTATCACTTAAGTACAAACAACATGATTTGCTTTGTACTCCATGAGCTTAATTAAGTCGAACTAACTTAGTTTTAATTGTGTAAAAACTACTCCATTTAGTTATACTGACTTAGCTTTTTACTTTTATTTTACTCAACAATGTCCATGCAAGTAGTTAGCTTAGCTTTTTGAGTAGGCCTAACTTATTTCTGAACATCATGACATGATTACACATTGAACATCTGAATTCATGATCAATCTGTTCATTAAACCACCATGTATCCCATTTGCCAGAACTAACTACATGTTGTCATTTCATTAACACACAAGACTACCATGTCCATAGCTTACATAAGACTTAACTGTACTTCTTAGGCCATATGAAGAGTTACATTGAACTAGATGAGCACAATTGTCGATTAACAGGAAAGGCCTGGTTTGGCCTAAGGCTCTACTCATGGTGCAGTTCTATAAAAATACAAAAATAAACACAAGAAGGACAATAAACATTAGCATGCATACATTTAATCCAAATTAACACCAACACCACAACCCTGCAGAACCCCTGTACATAAAATAACACATTTTCAACAATATACCCAATACCCACAATGCAATGCGGCAAGCACACCACAATATATACTACAATTTTAAATTAGAAAGGAGCAAAACGTGTATTATTCAGTCCTTGCACAATTAAAACTACTGTTGCAGAAATTCAGTGCCAGTTAATAACCATAACACCATTCGGCTTCCGTAAAGCAAAATCTAACAAGACTAATGTTACGGTCGAATTGCTATGTCAGTTAGCTAAAAGTCTTACGTTACTAGCTTAAACGTTCCCACTTCTAGCTGAGGAAAAGACTTTAGTGTGGTGTAACAACAGTTTCTTGTCGTTCGTGTTGATAGTTATTAGCTGTTGTGAATAAAACAAAGCTAAATTATTCTTTTCAAGCCTTAAAATTGAATAAAGTTCTGTACAAAATCGTGTTTCTCCCTTTTCTTTCTGTGCTTCCCCCCATTTTTTGTGGCAGGTATGTACAATCTTTCAGTAAAACATGTCCAGGGACGTCAGCTTTGTACTCAGCTTTTAGAGGAAGTTTACAAGGTTTTTAAGCTGTACTAACTTAATATACTTCTTTAAGTTAAAGGTAGAAATGTCTGTTCAAAATCGATATGTTACTAAGTTAAGACTGTTTTCCTTGTTTTTCATTTAGACCGACTCAATAAAATAACTTATCAACTGATTACAGTGCATACATGTAATAAACTTAATTTTTTAAGCAGAAAAAGCTCTTGATTTCAAACTTAACTTACTAACCCCATGAATTATTTTTTAGAGTGTATGACCAGTCTCAGTGGCTTTGGCAGGATAAAATAAACCTTGACTGGACACTCGAACAACTGCTGTGACTACGATATAGAATGAGACGACACTATTTATGGGACATTTAGGTGCTTTAATGGTTTCCTCTGATGTTTTAACTCAAAACTCCTCCCACTCTTTTTCGAATGTGCAAATGAAGTCATTTATATGTATAAGCTTTGTTTTTTTTTTTGTTTTGTTTTTTTTATTTTCCATGACTTCTTACTGCCTGTTTTATTTCTAAGGACTAAGATTACTTTGTCTTGTTGCATATTCGAAATAAACTAAACTAAAAAAAATACAGAAAAACTATATTATGCCTATAGTATATTTATATTTGGGAAATAGCTCAACAATGTCATAAAGAAACATGTTGTCTAATGAAGTCATACATTTTCAGTTATGTAAATAGCAGACAACACCAATACTTATTTTCAGAAAACATTTTAAAAATTAGGATTTGGACAGGGATTTCAGAAACTTGAGTACAACACAAGTGACTGTATGATATGTATGTATGATATGAATAACCTGTGATGTAACTCTGCGTAAAACACCTAGTGCCACCTGTACTGGGCCAATTCAAAGTGAATATTATGTTTGTGGAGTTGGATAATCTAACTACAGTGAATACTTTACCCCACTCTATAGAAACTACCAACTTGCACATTGTATACGCGTTCATCTTAAATATACAGACGTGTGATTTTTGACAACTATTTCTCCGCTCTAGCTGGATTCAAAGCCTGACAAATGTACGACATGTTTGCATAGTTCTAAACATCCTACTCCACAGCTAAATACCTTGTTTCTGTGTGTCCAGGTTGCAGCCATCAATCCCAGCCACCCCCTGGCCCAGATGCCGCTGCCCCCTTCCATGAAGAACTGCATCCAGCTGGCGGCATGTGAAGCCAGTGAACTGCTGCCTATGAACCCCGACCTCCCCGCTGACCTGTTCACCTCCTGCCTCACCACGCCCATCAAGATCGCCCTTCGATGGTAACGTCTCTCTGTCACACACGTTCTTTAAAACCATTTTTCATTAGTTTGGAACAGCCGATAGATTTCGTTTCTGCTCGGAAGTCTCCAAAGTAGGGATGCTCTGATACCGATACCGATACCAGTATCGGGCGTCGGCTCCGATACTCAGTGTGTGTACTCGTACTCGTAAAAGTAATCCGATACAAATGCACCGTTACCACTTATGGCCGTGTGACATTCCCAGTTCAGTGCAGCAGGTACACGGCGGTGGAATAATGCGTGTGAGTGTGAAGAGTGTGGAGATTTTTCAAAATAAGTGACGGTGATAAAAGTAACGCTGACTGTAAGTAACGTTAAAGACAGACAGATACGGACACAGCATTCTGTCCATCCTCTGCATACATTCCATCCGTTTTCCAGGTGCTGGTGGAGACACAGAATACCACCAGGAGTACGGAGCGGTGTGGACCGCTGCCAGCGGAAGTGAAAACGAAACTTATCACTCATTTGTCTTTTCTCTTCCTGCTGAAGCTAAGCTGTTAAACCTTACCAGCGAAAACGCTGCAGTATTAGTATCACATTAGTGTTGCCTCTGTCGTCTCCAGGTTTGTTATTACTGATTTTCTTCTTCTTCTTCTCAAAAAAAACTTTACCCTTCTTCATGGTATTTGTCGAGTATGGTTAATTCAGAGCAGCGCCCCCTGGTGGATTAATTGAGAAACGCTCATTTCAACACATTAAATGTCAGTAGCAGCACTTTTTTTCCAGTCAGACTAATGACAACGACAATAAAGCACATTTACAAAAGGAACTAAGAACTGGAATGGGATTATTAAGGACTCGTATCGGTACTCGGTATCGGCAAGTACTCAAATGTAAGTATTCATACTCGGTCTGGAAAAAAGTGGTATCGGTGCATCCCTACTCCAAAGTCAGCATTAACCAGTTTCTACAATGGAATTTCACAAGGTTATGATATGATGTGTCCTAAAATGTCGTAAGATTATGGATTAATGCTGTATTTTGAACTGCGGAAGATTCATATGCGCTTACATACAGTTAAAGTGCTGTGATAAAAGTGTGTTGTTTTATTAAGGTTATAATGACCATACATAGGCCTGGGCGATATGGCCTAAAAAATAAAATCTCCGATTTTTTTTCACAAAAATTCGATTTACGTTTTTTTCCGATTTTTTTAAAGATACGATACTTTTTAAAGAAAACAGTAAGTACAAATGACAGGGAAAGCACAAAACAAGTTTTGCTTTTATTTTATCAAAAACTTAACAAAAGTAACCCCTATTTCCCTCCAGGAATTAAAGTGCCAGCTGTTTTTTGGTTTTAGAAAACACACTTTGTAGTTTGAAAGAAGGCAGACTTGTTTACATTCATAGTGAGACTTACCGCTCTAGCAAGTTTCTTTCAACAAACGTCAAAGGTTTCTTATTGTTTCGGCTGCCGTTTGCCGAGGGAGCTATAGAGGTCATTTTAGGGTTTTATTTTATTTTATTTTATTTTATTTTTTTGAGTGTACATGTTTTTTGTATTTGGTTGTTGTAGAGACATAAATAAATATGAATTTGTATGCTCTTTACATCCATGTGGAAAAAAAAACCCAAACAAAGCTAAAGGTGAACTAATGCCGCGTTTCCACTACATAGAACCGGCTCGACTCAGCTTGGCTCGACTCGACTTGGGTACCAGGTCCTATTCCTGGAGACCGTTTCCATTACAGGATACTCCCGACTTTACAGTACCTGGACGTCACAGTGATGCGGTGTGTTACTTCCATGTCGTCTGTTCAGAGTTGCTGATAAACTCACTCGTTGCGTGTTGTCTCATCAAACTCATGCTGAATTTTCCATCTGAACCTCCTCGACAAACCATGGTGTAGTTTTATAGGCTGTCATCATGTGGATTAACCTACCGACATATTTACTGTAAACTTCTGCTTCTGTTTTTTGTAAAACGGTGGGTCACAGAAACGACTCTCTGACCAATCAGTGGTCTGCAGTGTTTACACGTCACGTTTTAGTATCTGGTCCCCAGTCCTGGAACCTCAGCAGAGGTGATACCAAAAAACTAGTACCGGGTACCAGATTCCAGGTCCTCTTTTGTAACGGAAACGCAAAAAGGCCGAGTCGAGCCGAGTCGAGTCGGTACCACATAGTGGAAACGCGGCATAAGGCTTTTGAATTCAATAGTATAACGCTGTTTTATGCTGGGAGTTGAATTCTTATTGACATTAGCTAACTCCATTTCTAATGACAATCTCAACTGTATACTAAAATCTACAATTTGCTTTTAGTTTTGAATATCTGCTCACTCTTGAGGTCCTCAGTGCTCAGTTTCTGCAGTTCATGCAGCAGTCTGTAGCTAGCTACCGTTAGCTTCAAATGACAAGATCAAGAACTGCCACACTAAAATGAAACCAATATGGCAGTGCCGTGAAACTGCAGACGGACACTAAAGGTTTCTCCAAAATGCCCTTGACTTGCATTGAACTTCTCTCTAAAAAAATTTTAGGTCAGAAATATTTTTTCCTTGAGTGATTCTCGTTTTGTTTGTTTCATATGGATGTTAATAAGTGTTGTGATGGTCCATCTTTAAATTACCGCTCCATTTATTCATTTTATTTTTTACTTTGATGGACATGCCGCATGAAACTTTTAACGACAGATGTGATTGACAGCTCAGTCACCTGCAGAGTTTCAAAAAATATTTTGCTTGAAAATGTACTCTTAACAAGACCATCAAATGACGGGCATGCAAATATTTGATGACGTTTCTTGTGTTCTTGCAGCTAGGTCCAAAGGGCCAACATGGTGAAACTCCTAGCTTTAAAACAACAGTTCAGAAAAACTAATAGGAGACATCATCGCCTGTCCACTTCTAATGCACAGTCTGTGTGTGCCTTTGAAATACTGTCAGCTAATGTCAACAGTTTGGCTCACAACACAGAGACTCCAATTTGAATTTCATAAAAGCACATGGGGATCTAACACAGAGAAACTTTAAGAGTCACCAAAAGGGACAGCTGTTGGGTCTTCACATTGACCACAACAGATTGTGTACTGGTCATTAATATGTTGGTTCCATTAGCAGCAGACTCAATCAGTGGATGTTGACCGGATGCTCCTGTTAAGCCAGGGCTCTCAAACTCATTTTCTTTCAGGTTCCACATTCAGCCTGATTTGATCTCCAGTGGGCCGGACTAGTAAAATAATAGCAGAATAACCTATAAATAATGACAACTCCAAATTTTGTCTTTGTTTTAGTGCAAAAAAAAAAAAAAACATTAAAATATGAAAATACTTACTTTCATAAACTATCCAAACAAAAAAGATGTGAATAACCTGAAAAAACTAAAATTTCTTAAGAAAATTAAGTGTAATTTTAACAATATTATTTATCGAATTTTCATATATACATGTGTATTATGGATCGGATCTACAAAGACACTAAACCCTGAGTAACAGGCAGAAAATTATTACCTCCGCCAGGAGGTATTGTGATCACTTTGCTTTGTGTGTTAGTTTGTTTGTGTGTGTGTTTGTTTGTTAGCAACTTTACGGGAAAACTATTCCAACCATCTTTACCAAATCTTGCCCACAGATAGGCCTAGGCCCTGGGACCAACCCATTAAATTTTGGTCCCAGTAGGCCAAAGTTCAAGGTCACAGCAAGGTCACAAAATCTACAATTTTCCTATCTGACATCATTGAGCAATTTTCCAAAATTCATAAAAAACTCAAAACGACTCCAATTAGCCTCCAATTGGATCCACCTGTAGCTTAGAACAATATCTTGTATCTGGCACAACATTGTCCACATCCGCTGTGGAATGTGGACTCTGTGGACATTTACATTTAACACTTAAAATCCCATTTACCACACATTTTTCATTAGAACTCAACAAATATTGATTGGAATTGAATCTAATTTGACAGACACATGACTGGTACCAAGCTTCAACTTCTTCTGCTGTATGGAACAACCTGGAAACTGTTGAATTTAACAGAAATAGTCGATCCATACATGCACACCGTTCAGGGTGCTTGGCGGAGGTTTGCGTTCTCTGAACACTTGTTAAAATTGTGCTTAATTTTCTTTAGACATTTCAGGTTGTTCATATTTGTTCAGGTTATTCACATTTTACTGTTACAGGATAGTTTGTAAATGTAAATATTTTCATAGTTTAATGTTATTTTTTTGCACTAAAACAGACAAACATTTCAAGTTGTCATTATTTACAGACATAATGTAATTCTTTTTTTTTTCCACATCAAACCAAGAAGAAAATATGGAGTCATCACTTTTGTAGGTTATTATATTATTATTATTTGACTGTAGATCATATTGGTCTGTATGTGGAACTGGAACTAACATGAGTTCCACAGCCTTAACTGTGGAATTTTTACACTTTGCAAATTCATCCCACGGGCTGCATTGGAACCTTTGGCGGGCCGCATGTTTGAGACCCCTGTGTTAAGCCCTTGTCCATTTGGTTCCGGTGGGAATCATTTTGACGTAACACAAAACAATGGATTAGCCGATAGAAGAAGCTCCATTAATTTATATCAAGTTATGATCAGAAAACTGCAAAGGTAAGACAAAATCTGCAACCATTGCTTCGTAATGTGAATGTTTTCATGTTCTTTTACATCTTGTTCAATGAGTTTTATTGGTAGAGAAATAATATTTACGGTGTTGGATCTGCTTAGTGTTAGCTTAGCGCTGCACAGTTTGTCACATTGGTTTGTTGTTTTATTAAATTATTCCTGATACGCTGGTCTCAGACTGTCAGCTCGGTTTATGTATTTGACCATTATATTGCTTGTTGTTTGGACTGTGTTCTGTTGTCCAACCACTGGTTCTGTTGTGCTTTTAGTTAACGTTCTTCTGGTTATGTGGATGAATACTGTATTTATATCGCTACAAGTGTTGCATAGCATTACCATAGCAACACAGGCAGAACTGTGGCTGCCTCCAGTACCAGGGGGCAAGTGGGCTTATGAGGATGCACAGTGACAAGTCCTGCGATGAGAGTAGCTCCTATCCTTCATTATTCAGCTATGGTGAGGAATATTCAGCTGTGATGAAAGATGTAAAGTGACATCAGTCACAGCCATGCGAGGATGGTGATGATGATCCCTGCAGGGACGTGTCAGTATAGTAGGTGAAAGATATTCAGGCAAAATTAGTTCATTTGGGAGACTGGGTTGATACACTTGCCTGGTGGAAATGTACCACGATGCATCATTTAGAAGGCTGTACTGATGCTGGTTCAAAACACAAACGCATGGGTTGCATCAGTTCGTCAGCTGTGTGGGGTATGCAGTGCATGTGGGGCTTTCATATCCAGGCAAAGGCGGTTGCATCACCTCCCATCCCCTGGCATCCCAAAACACTACAGGAGTGTCATTTCTGTTTAGCATAAGCATGTTTCTCCTTATCCTGTACCCTGTGACTGAAGACTGACCCGAAAGGTGAAGTACACAGTAGAGCCCGACCGATTAATCGGCCGGCAGATTAATCGGGCCGATTATAGCTAATCACCGATTAATCAACATCGGCCAATAGATGAGTTACTAAGGACTATCAGATAATTTTTTTAGTGTATATGAAAAAATGCGTCAGTGTGTTAGTGTTTTCAATTTAGACGATGTTTTCATTAAAAAAAAAAAAAATACAGTTTAGTTTTATTTAGTTTGGACTTTTTTTTCTCTAATTCAGTTAGTTTTGATTCGTTTTTAGAGCAGGTTTGCTAGTTTTTATTAGTTTTGGTTTTTTTCTAAATGCTTAGTTTTAGTTTAGTTTTCGTATTAATTTTAGTTTTGTCGTCTCTTTTCTCTTCTTCTCTGTCGTCGTATTCAAATAAATCCCAGACAGGACTCTGCTGCTTTCTCCCAACTTTAGTCTCCATGTTTCCAGGTAGAGTGGGGACCAGAAGACGACTGGAAACCACAAGTGACGGACCGTTAAATATCATATGGTGCTGCTAGCTAAAATTGCTAGAGTGAAATAAATCGCTTTCGTATCAATCTGACATTGACAAAGACGAAAACGAAGGGAATTTTATCCATAATTTTTATACATTTTAGTTAGTTTTGTAAACACACAATACAGTTTCAGTTAGTTATCGTTTTTTTCTTTTAATTATAGTTTTTATTTATTTCAGGTAACAAAAATGTTTTTTCAGTTCTAGTTTTCGTCATTTCGTTAGTTTTCGGTAAGGATAATAACCTTGCATGAAACATCCAGTCCAGGTGTATAAATCAGGGTATGACCTGCAGTAGATGGAGGTTAATACCTTTGGGTGACGGAATGGACTGGTGTTATGGACAAATCCACATCATGTAAACAATACACTTCAAGAAAGCTAGGTTTTCGAGACAGATAACATTAACTTTTTTGTAATTTCCCCTGGGCTAACCATCAAGCTGCTAACAATAGCTAGGAAGCTAACTGCATGTGCTAACTGCACTTCAGGTCCAGAGCTAAACTACAGTATTTCCCATATGAACAGTTCGCTTGTAAGAACAGTACTACAGGGGGAATGGTGGGGCTGTAATGTGTTTAAATGCATCTCCTGTGATGTAATAATATCTTTAAAATAGAGGAGAGTACCTCATTACTTTGTGCCCAGATCCAGTCTCTATCAACA
This sequence comes from Sphaeramia orbicularis, assembly GCF_902148855.1. Classification (NCBI taxonomy): domain Eukaryota; kingdom Metazoa; phylum Chordata; class Actinopteri; order Kurtiformes; family Apogonidae; genus Sphaeramia; species Sphaeramia orbicularis. Next base: position 57,497,733 of record NC_043957.1, on the reverse strand, counting down.
GTCTGCAGCAGGGTTGTCAGTCATTTGAATTCAGTTCCACATTCAGCTAAATTTGATCTGCAGTGGGCCAAACCAGTAAAATAATTATAGATAGATAGATAGATAGATAGATAGATAGATAGATAGATAGATAGATAGATACTTTATTCATCCCATAGGGAAATTTACAAATAATAAAATAATGTCAACTCCAAACTTTTCTGTTTTAGAGCGAAAAAAGTAAATTTACATTATGAAAAGGTTTACATCTACAAACTGTCCTTTCAAAGTGTAATTTTAAAAATATTCTGCCTCAGTTTATCATTTACACAGGTACGTTATAACTTACAAATCAAAGTGAATTTACAGTACAAACACACAAAACATTGAGTAACAGGCAGAATATTGTTAAAATACTTCTCTTTACATTTCAGGTTTTTCACTTTTTTTTTTTTTTTGCTGAATTGTACTTTGTTTTAGTGTAAATACATGAAAATATTTACATTCACAAAGAGAAAAATTTGAAGCTGACATTATTTATATATCATTATGGTAGTATTTTACCGATTTGACCCACTTGAGATTGAATTGGTCTGAATGTGGAACCTGAACTAAAAGGATTATTAGTATATTAGTGTAATTTTTGCATTTCACAAATTCATCCCAAGGGCCAGACTGGACCCTTTGGCGAGCCGGATTTGGCCCCCGGGCCGCATGTTTGACACCTGTGGTCTACAGATTCCCTTTGGTACCATAACTCATTATGTAACTGTAGTACTCTGTGTGTTTTAATGAACAATTCACCTTTTTCTGACTAAAAGTAGTAAGTTGGTGTCAAATCTTTTTTCAAGTAAAAATTTCTAGGAAATAGGTAACTTTTGTTAAACCTTATTTTTTTAATGGCGTAACTGAGAGCGACAAGTACCCCTCAGGACAAGTCATACAGCGAGTCAAATGTTTCTTTTCTGTCATAATTGTGTAAGAATTTCATTTATCTTCCTGGGCTCTAAATCTCCATTCAGCCATGACCTTCAGCATAATGAGGTCTTAGTGTTATGCCATTAATATTTATACCCCTTACCAACCTCCCATTTCATGGAGAACAAGTTGCTTAAAGCCTGATGGATAATATTGACTGAAGTATTTCTCAGTACCCTCCTGCTTCCAAAAATGGATGTGGCTTCAAAGGGAAAAGTTGGGAGTGACCTTTGTGTTGACAGCTTGGTGTGGTCAAGTTTCAGTGGTTGAAAAAAATAAAGGATGGTCCGCACAGCCTGTGAGCCCCCGAACAATTTATTAAACAAAGTAGTGACGTTTGGGGCCGAGGCCCTTCATCAGACTAAGGACAGATGGAAATACACAGGTGTTTTGTATACAGGCTAATCACAGTATCACGTGACATGTGAAAATACGTCATCTTAGAAAAGCAAAACAAAATTTGAACTTGTCGAACATGCAATTAATCATAAAAAGTCGACAGTCAAATATTCACAAATACAGTGATCCAGCTGCTTATCATACAAATATAAACAGATATTAATCGAGTTTCTTCACATTCATATAAGTGCATGTGACTATACTGTCCATCAGATTGTGGCGATAGAACCACAGCATGTGTGCACAGTTTTCTCATTTACAAATATACAAAAACAAATTTACAAATGTACAAAAACAGAATTACAAAAACAGAAATTATGTTTGAAGCAACGTTGAAATACATTCAAATAGATACATTGATACATTCAGATTTGAATTTATTTCAACGTTGCCTCAAACACAATTTCTGTTTTTGTAATTCTGTTTTTGTAAATTTGTTTTTCAGATTTTGTTTTGCTTTTCTAAGATGACGTATTTTCACATGTCACATGATACTGTGATTAGCCTCTATATAAAAGACCTGCATTTCCATCTTTTCTTAGTCTGACGAAGGGCCTCGGTCCGAAATGTCACTACTTTATACTTTACTTTTTTCTTTTGTTCAGACAAGGTATAGTTTTTAGATGTTAGCTGCTTGACAGTTTTGACTGTGACTGTGAAACTGTCAAGCAGGTAACATCTAAAAACTATACCTTGTCTGAACAAAAGAAAAAAGAAAAGTTTAACTACATAAACAGAAGACAAAATGAACGTCATTAACACTTTCAGTGCCATGGGCCGATTAAATCGGCTTTACGAAAACAACCTGTAAAGTGCCACGGGCCGATCAGATCGGCTTTGGAGAACACGCCATATTTGTGTACAAACAAACCATCCACCCCCATTTCTTTCTCACATTTCGATGACGTTCTTTCTGTGTCCCCCTTTTGAGACCAATCAGACGGGAATTTGAGGTCACGCGACCGAATAATATTTTTATATCTTTTTAATGTTTCTTATTCTCCGGTGTTTCATCAGAGGGAGCCCTCCATGCCGGGGGGCGGCTGTGGACTCCGGGGGCTGTGGCGCCTTCTCTCACTGGGGTCCGCTCCTTTCTGGTGGGTGGGGGTCCCAGTTGGCCCTCTCCCACTAGTTGGGATGCGGGGCTGTGTTGCCGGTGCCTGGTCGCCGGGGTCGGCGGCTGCCTCCTGGTGCGGATGGCTCCCTGAGACAGCGCCTCCTAAACTGATGTTTTACTTTTACTTGTACATTTTTGTTCTGGTCTACCCGTGCTCAGTCAGTCTTCTTAAGTATGTGTGAGCTTGTGGGTTTGCATGTATATGTGTGTGTGTGTGTGTGTGTGCGGGTGAGTGGGTGGGTGTGGGTGGGGGGCGGTACTGATTTTTAAACTGATATGTAAAGCACTTTGTGCTACAGTTTTTAATGTATGAAAAGTGCTATATAAATAAAGATTATTATTATTATTATAAATTATGCAAATTACGATCAATAATGAATCGGCTGCGTCCGGTGCGTTTTGAATCTAATCAGCAATCGGTCGGATGTTACCGAGCGGTTTCCTGCAGGATTCTTCAAATATTATAAAAACGACGCGAAATACTGAAAAACGGCCAAATTCTGTGGCACTTTTAAGGCTTATTAGCCCCTTAACTGTCTGGCACCGAAAGAGTTAACATCACTACTTTGTGTTATAAATTCTTTAGGAGCTCACAGGTTGTGCGGACCTTCTTTAATTTTTTCATCAATTTTTTGGGGATCCTGCACACCGCTCATTTTTTGGATGTGCATGTCGATCACCTCTCTTCCAGTTTCAGTGGTTCACATGAATGAATTTAAGTTGTAGGTTCGTCATGAATCATGGTAAAGTCATTCCTGAAATAAACCGGACTTTGCTAAAGTCCTACTTCAGCTTTAGTGTTGCTGTTTTTGCAGAGTTGTAATCAGCAGTTGTATTCGTGTCTGTGTTCTTGTTAACGTAGTCCTCGTATGTTCTAGTTCTATGTGCACGGCAAATAAAAAATCTGAACAAAATGGCTTCTAGCTAAAAAGCAAGAGTCATTATTTACTGTAACCTTTACTTGCATGACAAAATGGAGCCCACATAATAAACATTTACCATGTGTTGGATTAACCCTTTCATGCATGAATTATGAAAAAAAGGATCTCAATTTTTTTTTTAGATTGATTTTATTAGTAAAATTAGGCTACATTTGAAATGCAGTTTGATTTTTTTTTTTTTTTTTTTTTTTTATATATATGGTTTTATTAAGAAGATATTTAACCTCCTGAGACCCACGAAAGTATAAGTTTGGGCTTTTTTTTAATTAAATAATTGCCTATATTGGAAATATCATGATGCAACAGTTTTTTCAGATGTATTTGGTTTTTTTTTTTGGAATGTCCTTTGCAGTGGACAGTTTTTTTTTTATTTATTAATTTTTGTTTTAAGCTGTGAAACTCTTGTCCCTAAACGTGAACAGTAAACCCATAGCTGAGTCTGAGGAGGTTAACTTTCGGAGATTATAGAGCAGTCCAAATTCTACAGCTAAGATGATCCTTTTGTTCAGTGTATTGCTTAGAGTCCATAGAGACTGCCCCCATGTGGTTTGGAGAATATTGCCTTTAGAACGCTTTGGAAAGTGAGCTGAAACTACATGTCTACAAATGTGGACGTCATGCATGAAAGGGTTAAACCTGTTGCAAAACGGCAGCAGATTGGTGCAGTTAATCTCTTATTGTCGGAACAAAAGCGTTCAAGACATATTGCAGAGAGAACATGCTACATATTTACTGTCTGTACAAACTTTTTTCTGTTTTTATTGGGTTTTTTTAATGCAGGTTATATATTTCCTTTTACTTCCAGTCATATTTTGATACAGAGACTCAGAAAATCATGTAAATTTATTGTAATCTTTAGAAAACAACAACCATAATGGTGGCCCTTCGCACAGTACTGTTACTTGATTATGAAGAATTGGGGGTGTTACAGTTGTAGCCGATGAAAGTTGTTTTGCTGTCACCATACAATCACTGTTTAGGAATTAAAGGTGCGGGAGACTTTCGTGAGTAATTTTTCATCAAATCTGTCAAACCTCAGTCATATCTGACCTCAGTATCATGAATCTGTAAGTCTGTCTGTGATTACTCACCTGAATCTCTTACATTACGGTGAACAATTTCAAAGCGCCATCCACCATAAACAAATACCACGTGTTTACATTCAGAACCCGGAGGTAATTTGGGCATCTTCGGAATTTTTTGTCGCAACATGCATTGTGGGAAAGGGAGGCTCACGCGGCTGCGGCAGCACGTCACGACAAAAAATTCCGACCTGGGTACCTGACACACACCAAGGCTGTAATAGTTTTGGATTTTTCATGATAGTTTAGTTTTATTTAGTTTTGACTTTTTTTCTCTCTAATTCAGTTAGTTTTAATTAGTTTTTAGAGCAGGTTTGCTAGTTTTTATTAGTTTTCGTTATTTTCTAAATGCTTAGTTTTAGTTTAGTTTTAGTCTCTTTGTATCATTTCTCTTCTTCTCTGTCGTCGTATTCAAATAAATCCCAGACAGGACTCTGCTGCTTTCTCCCTTCTTTAGTCTCCATGTTTCCAGGTAGAGTGGGGACCGGAAGACGACTAAACGACAAGTGACAAGAAGTGACGGACCGTGAAGTGTCGTATGGTGCCAGAAGATAAAATTGCTAGAGCAAAATAAATCAATTTCATATGTAATCCGACATTGACAAAGAGGAAAACGAAGGGAATTTTACCCAGAATTTTTATCCGTTTTAGTTAGTTTTGTAAACACACAATACAGTTTCAGTTAGTTATCGTTTTTTTCTTTTAATTATAGTTTTTATTTATTTCAGTTAACGAAAATGTTTTTATAATTCTAGTTTTCGTCATTTCATTAGTTTTCGTTAATAATAATAACCATGACACACACTTATGTCAGCACCACACAGCTATTATATCCTCCTGAGTATTTTTTCATATCTACTATATGTCTCGCAGGGTTAAAAAAAAATTGCATTGTCAGTTGTTTTCCAATATCGTGCAGCACTAAAGGTGGCTTAACTCAAATGTCTGTCACTAACTGTAGGTTGCATGTACTTGAGAGAGCTGCACAAACTTAGTGATGCACTTTGTGACGCAGTGACAGTGGAGTTCTGTGTTCGCGATTAGACTATGGCAGGTCTAATTATGTCGTACCGGGCTGCTCTACATAACTTCTAGGGATGTAACAATTACCGGTATAACGATAAACTGCGGTAAAATTGCAGACGGTTAGTATTACCGTTTAAATTCTAATTATCATGATAATCGTGTTTGATTAGCAAGGAAAACGCCTATGTAAAGATCTGCTTTTAGGTCAAATATTTGAGTATAGCTTTAATTTATTACAATTTAGATTTTCTATACCTAATATTTAGAACCAATATTCACTTTTAAAGTCTTTGAAAAGGTTCTTTAAGCATCTGTGTGTTATTTATGCAATAAATTATATACATTTTTCAAATCGGATTTTATATATATATTTTTTGTGTTTTTTGGCCTTTTATGTTTTTATAGTAGGTTAAAGTGAAAAATAATAGGCAGATGAGATAGATGAAGTTGTGCTGAAAAAACAGATCCCAAACATGGGTATAGTAAACATTTGTTTATATAGTATATAAAGGCAAAATCAAAAGGACTGAAAAACAGCCAAATTCGGCTCAGACCACTAAGGGTTAGTATTTGAATGTTTCTGCAACAGAAAGTGCATTGCGCCAGTTATTTTATTTTATTTATTTTTATTTTTTTAAATACAACTTGGTTAAATTATTTCAGTGTGTGTATAAGTACTTTTTGAACAGTTTGAGCACAATTTCACACTTTCAACAATACCGTGATAATAATGATAATCATGATAATTTTGGTCACAATAATCGTGATAAGAAACTTTCATATGGTTACATCCCTAATAACGTCCATGTTGAAATGCATAAATACATGAAACCGTTAACATACGGCCGGCCAGTGTACAGTCTGTGAGTGAGAAAGACTGCTTCAGTTACCACTGTAGAGTTTACAGGTTATTGTTGAGTTCTTCTATTTTTCCTTTCAGAAATGTTCTTTGCATTTCTGTCAGCTGTCAGACAAATACAGCCGCAGCAGAAAGGACGTTGCCGTTACAGACAGGCATTTAACAACAACAGCAGAAGACTCACAACAGCATCGCCAACAATCAAGAACTGGACTCAACAAAATGCAAGTGACATATAGATTGGCTTTCTGCTCAAGGCCTTACAGGAGGGGGAGGGGGGAGGGGGAGGAGGAGGCGCTGTGTCAGAGGGACATTAATAATTCCAGGCATAGAGTATAGATGCTGCCGATTGTCCTCCTGACAGATTTGGTCGAGAATAACAATATGATTGAGAGCAGTCCCGGTGCACAGAAAACCTCCCTGGCAGAATCAGCGCTCCAGCTGTGGCCTCCTCTCCAGTTATGAACAGGTATCCAAAAAAGCAAGAGCTCCCCATCTTTCCCCATCTCTCCTGTCTTATTATTTTCTAAATAAAGAGATGCCGACCTGTCTCCTCCTTAATTTCACCAAGCCCCGGGGTGAGAAACGAGAAGAAAATGAGTAAGGGATGGGGTGGAGCAGAGCAGGGCAGATGATGGCGATTCACTGATGTTGTGGCTTACCTTAGCTGTAAAACTTTAATAAGATGCATTGAGAGATGGATGATGGGGTTTACAGAGGGGAGGGGAGAGACGGTTGTGCAGAGCCAGGCAGAGGGAGTGCATGTGTACCTTTCATTGCTCAGCTGAGCAGAAAATCATTACTGATGGAGCGCCATCTTCAAGGGATTTCCCGGCTGCCGCGATGGATAGGGAGGGATAGATGAGGTGAGCGTCTGAAAATAGAGAGCGAGGGAACACGACGACACTGGGGGTTTGGAGGGGAAAGGAGGCAAAGAAACAGATGATGAAGGAATGAAAGGAAGGACGTATCTGTATCTGTCTGCGGCTCAGTCTACCGCTTAGGTCCAAAGTAAAAAATCTGAACAACTCTAGACTGCTTGACATGTTGTACAGTAGATCATGACTGCTCTTTATTATTTATTTATCCAGCAGCATATTCGTACACTTATTCGACGGACTGTTACTAAAGTTTAAACAGATACCAGATTTGTCCACAGTATTTTAATCACAACCCACTGAATCTAACCGACATTCAGTACATTCTATTACTGGCAGTGCCTTCACTTTGTTGCTTCACTGAAAAGCTATGGCTGTAATCTGGAAATAAAGTGTCATTTACAAATGTTCTTCTTTTGGTTTAGACTCCAAAGTGTCTTCATGCTTCTTCAGTGGTACAGTTTAATAGTTTTCTTTCATTTTTCATTAGCTTTGAGAACATTTGTCCTATTTATCAGTAACAAGGTGTACGATTTCCACGATTTACCACAAAATACATACACTGTATTACCTTAAATACCATCCGTGGCTATTTGTTTATCTTGAACAGAGCGTTACCCAGACTTTGTTTGAACTTGGCTTGTATCTAAAACAGATCATTATTTCTTATTTTCTTTGTCTAATAGGATCAGTTCAGGAAATCAATTTCTTAGCAAGACTTTCATTCTGAAAGTGCTGGCCATGCTGGGGGTCTTTCAAGTTTTTACAAACCTCAGTTATGGCGCGTTTCCACTATGTGGAACCGGCTCGACTCCACTCTGGTACCAGGTCCTATTCCTGGAGACCGTTTCCATACAGGATACTACCCACTTTACAGTACCTGGTTTTCATAGCAATGTGGCGCATTACTTCTGTGTCGTCTGCTCAGAGTTGCTGATAAACTCGCTCATTGCGTGTTGTCTTGTCAAGCTCATGCTGAATTTTTATGTCGGCCACTAAAGACTGAATCTCGACCGACTGTGGTGTCGTTTTTTGGGCTGTCATCGTTTGAATTAACCTACCACTATATTTACTGTAAACTTCCGCATCTGTTTGTTGTAAAATGGCAGGTCACAGAGACGACTCTCTGACCAATCAGTGGTCTGCAGTGTTTACACAGTGTCACGTTTTAGTATCTGGTCCCCAGTCCTGGAACCTCGACAGAGGTGATACCAAAAAACTAGTACCGGGTACCAGATTCCAGGTCCTTTTCGTAACAGAAACACAAAAAGGTCGGGTCGAGTTGAGCCGAGCTGATACCATGTAGTGGAAATGCGGCATTACATGCAGTTGTTTGTCGTTTGTGTATATATTTGACCAGTGACTAGTAGGGTTGGGTAAAAAAAAATCGATTTAATTGCTTAGATCGATTTCGTTTTAATTTTGCGTAATCAGTTAATGGTGGATGAGATTGATTTTTCAGAGCAGGACCGGAAGTACGCGGAAGCGCGGCCGGCTCTGTCTTGCGAACCCCTCGCGACGGCTCTGGTGTGGAAAAGACGCAGAGGAGAGGTAGGGAAAACCCGACCGCTGGAGGTCCTCCTGGCCTCAGACTCGAACCCACAGTGTGAAGGAACTGGACGCCCGGAGGTTCTCAAGAGGCGAGTAGCAGAAGCCGGTCGTTCTTAGAATACTAACTTGGATTTATACTATCACCTATGGCTGAGTACGGAGTTAGAGGAATAGTAAAGGACAATGTCCAACCACTACGCTACACCCCCCCCCCCCCCCCCCACACACACACACACACACACACACACACACACACAGCAACAATGTTTCTGTCCTGTTCATTATTCCAGAGCAGATTCAGCTACTTCCTGCTGAAATGTCATATTTATTTCCTTTCTAATATCAATATTGAAACCAGTATTGATGTGTTGCATGTCTGCGGTACTCAATCAGGTTACAACTCAAAATTGTACTTTGATATCACTAAATTAATCTGAATCAATCGATTAATACTGAATCGAATCGATATTGGATCGAATCGTGATTAATCGATTCAGAATCTTATGAATCGAAATCGAATCGATTATGGAAATTGGCCATGATACGCAGCCCTAGTGACTAGCACTGCCTGTGGACCTGCCGTATAATACATGTGTAGGTTGTCTTTGATCTTAATTTCCTTTGAATATGCCATGTCCATAAATTGTAAAGTAAATTTTGCAATGCTTTTTTGTTCCTACCTACATTTACTTTTATTTTTTGCTGAAAATCAAGGTCAAACCCCTCAAAAGAACAAAAGCTTGAACGGTGGTCATAAGATTCATGTGTGGAGAGGGGAGTAAGGGAGAATTTTGTGTCTTTCAACACTTATCTGTAAGTTGTAGGGTATTAGTGACATTCTGTGCAGGGATAATGTCAGTAAAACAAAGAAACAGGGTTTAATTTAGAAATCATATGAGGTCAAAAGTTTATGCCAGTCCCGTCTGGAAAATATTTCTGGATGATGAACACTGAAAACTTTTGTGTTAAACATCAGATTTTCAACTGTGAGCATGTTATTATAGTTTATTCATAAACTCTGAGTACTGTTGTGTTTTAGTCCCGGCCTGTTGTTGACTCGTGTTAAATGGTCAAATGTGCTGTTTTGGGGTGAGACTGTACCATCCTGATAAGGCATCACCTTTGGAATTCAGCCTTTAAGAAGAGTCAGGCATCAGCTCTGAATGTGTGTGGAATGTAAAACAGGCTGAGCCAACTCCTCAGCAAGTCCTTTTCTATACTGCACATGCTAACGTGGGGGTGGGGGTTGCTTTTTCCTTCATGTATATTAATAATCATGCACCGTACACTGCTGTCGGTGCTGCTGCTTCAGCCTTTCCACTCAGTTCTGACGGATACTGTATGTGAGTGACCTCAGGTGAGCAACACATAATATTTATGCACCTGCTGTAAACTGTATGCACACCTTCCACAGCTCAAAGACATTTAGATTTTAATAGAAGGAGCAGTGGAGGCTCACATGACCACACTTTATTTTCCTTTAAGTAAGTTGGTCCAGCTTGTGTTGCACACATACAGTATGTATCAGGGGTGGGAATCTTTCACTATCTAACAGTTTATTTCGATTCCAGTTTTTGAGGCTATGGTTTGATTCAAAATCAATTTTCGATTCAACATGATTTTGGATTAAAAAAAAATATATATGAAAAAAAAAAACTTACTGGATGGTATGGTGAACCATGGCTCTGCTGTCTGCAACATGTGGATGAACCCTTCGTTCTCCACCACACTATAAGGCAGGAAGTCTTTGGCGATGAAGGACCTGGTTATTTTTTTCTGCCCACTCGGAGTCGGCAGGGAGTTTGGTGGGGCACAGCAGTATGCGTTGGTTTTAGAGCCCGACCGATTAATCTGCTGGCCGATTAATCGGGACGATTATTGCATATCACGATTAATCAACATCGGCCAATATGTAACCCATGTAGCGGTCCCTCGGATTAAAGTCTCAGATCCAGAGCGTTTCATACAGGTGCTGTAACCCTTTCATGCACAAATTATGAGAACCTTAATCAAAAATTTTTTCCTTAGTGTTTTTATTCCTCTTTACGCATGAAAAAAACAATGTGATTGAAAAATTTCTTCTGAAAAATACATTTTAAAAATAAAAGAAAATAAAAATAATTTAAAAAAAATTTCAAAAATACAAAAAAAAAAAATAAAAATGAAAAACAAAAATTCTTATGAACCTATTTTTCATTAAGTTGCAAAAATGTCCACTCAGCTGGACACCACACGTTTAATTTTTGATGCACAGAAACATTAATTTAGTGATAAATTGTGTGAAAACTATGGGGAGGGCTTGTGATTCTGGGGGTTTATGCTCAGGAAAGATCTACATAATGTTACCAATTCATGTCAGAAAAGATATGTAGTGTCTTAAAACTTTAATAAAGATATGTGTAAAAAAACAAACAAACTAAAAACAAAAAACCGAAAAGAACAGCAAAATCCAGGAATATACAAGAGAACAGCTATGGAATACCTGTCCACTGTAGTGACCAGTATGCATGAAAGGGTTCATCTCAGTTTGTAACACCGTGAAAACTATACAAAAAACACAAAGCAACACAATATACAGTTTAACAAACAATTCACACTAAACATTCACAATAATTAACACACTAACACAACACTGCACCTCGCTCCGCTCTCCGAGGGCGCTATCTAATGTCCCGAATGAAGCCGTCTCTGCTAGCCAACATTTAGCTTCGTCTACACGTTACAACGGTAAACCGGACAAACACGGGGATACACAAACAGAACAAAGCAAACAAAAGGCATACAAAATGGTTCAAACAAGTCTCAAACAAATAAACAATATAAATCACCAATTATGTTTTACATTTTTTACCGCATTCTCAAATCCGCGGCTCCACATCATGAGGTAAAAGCTGGAAGTATAACTCAACAAAAAACACACGAAGAAGAAAATGTGAGACCTTCAAAAATGAAATAGTTCGCTAAAGAAGGCGCTGTAGGATCAACAAGCTGTTGTAATCACTGCACATCAATGTAAATCATTTAGTGCAAAAGCTATTTACAACTGATGTATTAACTTTTTTGCTGCGGAGATTCTTTCACTTGCTGCTTTTTGTGTGTGTGTGTGTGTGTGTGTGCGTGCATACGTGCGTGCTGCCCAGAGAGTTAGAGGAACAAAAAGTAAAGCCTGTTTCACTCTCACTTCCCCTCGGACAATGGCGCTATCATCCCCACACATGCAGACACACAATCACGGAATCACAGACCGCCACCTCCCCGCACGCTCTGACAAGGATGGACCGCTAAACGCCCCCCCCCCCCCCCCCCCCCATCTCCGAACTGCACTTTCTGTCAGTTTCTTTTTGTTACTGTGAATAACCTGGAAATATAACATAGGAAGTCAGTGGTCTGCTAGAGAAGCTCCTATTTGTTATGGTGTTTTTGGAAGTCTAGTATCCCTGCCAGTTTAACCCAAAAATATAAGTCATTTTTCAATGAACATAAATATATGAATTACTTAACCCATTCATGCACGAATTGTGAGAACCTCAGTCTTCAGTGTTTTTATTCCTCCTTAGGCATGAAAAAAACAATGCGATCGAGTTTTTTTTTTTCTATGGAGTTACAAAAATATCCATGCATTTAATTTTTGAAGTAAAGAAACGTGTTTAAAACCCAATATCAGAAAGTGATATGAAAACAATGAAATAAAAACATTTTTAATGCTGCTAATCTGATGTCTTCTCACACTTTAACATATTCTAATGCTAGTTATTACTCACTTCATCGAGATAATGTGCAAAAAACCCCTTCTTGTCTAACAAATAACAGTTGATTTACACTCAAACATGTTAGTGCAGATCAGGTTTATCAAGAACAGCAAAGTTACAGTAATGGTCTGAATTACAGTGTATGGGATGGTGCATCAGTGTCCACTGTGTTGGCTGATATGGAACTAAAACAACAAAACCCATTAATATACAAGAGAACAGCAGGAGAATAACTGTCCACTGGAGTGGACAGTGCATGAAAGGGTTAAACACAAAGGTAAACAGTAGTGTTAGGCATTACTTACTATTAATAAGGCATTACGAGCTCCAAAAGGCCAAGCTTATGCCAGATATGAAGTGATAAACCAGAAAAATATCTAAAAAAGATAGGATTATTTATGAAGAATTACAGTTTCAGAAGTAATTATTAGAAAAATATGACAAAGTAGTGGAAAGTTATTATTAGTCATGACTTGTCAAACCATTAGCAATTTCTTGTGTTTAAACATGTGACAAACATCTACTTTATGAATTGAATAAAGAAATAAGGTGAATGATGTGTATTTAGATTAATGTCAGTTTAACCCCGATTTTCTCACAAACTATAAAAGAAGGTCATATGTAGAAAAACAATCTAGAAACAACTGATATTACGATAAGAAAAGAAGGGCACAGCAACTGGAAGAGAGTATGAAAAAGTCATCTGAAGGATTCTAATATTGAGATTCTGTCTAATAATTCTTTCCACTGCTCTGTTATTAGATGAAACTTCCCTTCTTCAAACAATGTCGGTGGCTGTTCAACTATAGATTCTTCAACATACAAGGTTCACTTCAGAGCACCATTTTCCCCTGATTCTGCCCATTTTTTTTTGCTGTTTTTGAGTTGTGAGGGTTTCAGAGTTTACAACGTGCCCTGAATGCATCTCATATCTAGACTCCAACACTAATAGGAGCAGAACAAAAGCGGTTAATCTGTAAATAATCCGTAAACTCAGTAGTTTACCTTTATCTGTGAATACTTCCCTTTAATTTAAAGAACGGTTGACGTACTTAAAATATCTACTTCAAGTATAGATAAAGTAAGGAGGGTCAGTTAGATTATTTACTGTCAGATTAATGCAACGGAAAATCTCTACAGCCTGTTTTCAGTGGATGTTGTTCCTCTGAATCAGGGGTGTCAAACTCATTTTAGTTCAGTTCCACATTCAGCCTAATATGATCTAAAGTGGGCTGGACCAGTAACACAATATAAATAATAGGATAAGAACTTATAAATAATGTCAACTTTACTCTATTTTTGAGTGAAAAAAAGTCAAATTCCATAATGAAAATGTTTACATCTACGAACTGTACTTGAACGTAACATGAACAAATATGAACCTGAAAATTCTTAAGAAAAATCAGTGCAATTTTAACAGTATTACACTTTAGTTTATCATTTATACATATGCATCACAACTTACAGATCACAGTGGATCTACAAATCGGCTAAAATTTCCTTAGGGGGTCAAATGAGTGGCCATTTTTGTCAAAAAAAACAAAACAAAACAAAGTAGTGAGAAATGCATAGAACTGTGTTGAAATAATGCTAATCCATTTGTGCACAGACTACTGATATTATTTGACAGTGGAAGCTCTATTTTCAGAAATATTGGATTTGGAATAGCACGTGGATGTGAAAACTTTTGCTGGTGGACGGACGTGACATTACCCATGATGCTCTGGTCAGTACCAGTACTTTATTAGGAATAAACTTATAGACTTACTATTGCTAATTCTCCTCTTCTTCATAAATGTTGGTATTGTGGATCTAAAACAATCCCAGCTGACACAAAAACACTAAATGTGTCAGTGGACAGATGTGACTTGGTTGTTGTGGATCCCATCATACTGATGCTCTGCAGCCATGTCAGCGTTTACGCCAGTGGTTCTTAACCTGGGTTCAATCGAACGCTAGGGGTTCGGTGAGTCAGTCTCAGGGGTTCGGTGGAGGTCAAGACACACACTCGACTCATTAGTCGGGTGTGTGTGTCGGGCTAGGTCCGTGTATGTAAACAAACGGCTTCGGAGACTCTTTCTCTGATTGACATCCAATATATGCGGTGTATTGTTGTTGCTTATAGCACTACAACACATCCGGAAGTGTTTATAATCTCTTCCACTCGTCTGACGATGAATTATTTGAGTATTTTCCACATTGTTGTTATGACTTTTGCTACTTCCTGTTAACCACAGAGGCAGCCATGTGTAGCATTTGTTTACATTTTTCGGTCACCGCACTGGTCAGTTACAATCATGTGACAACCGACGCACCGTCGCGGATGGAAAAATCGTATTACGCTAAAGCCGAGCTAGTGCCGTAATAAAACAATGATCACAAAAATACTGAAGGAGTGTAACGAGAACTTTTTTTTTGATACACTACATGCAATTATCTTTTTTTTATGTCAAAATTGCGTGGTTCGGAAAGTTCGGTGCAAGATGAAACGAAAACCGGGTTGACGTGACGGCCTACACATACATATACACAACAGCAGAAGTCACACTGATTTGCAGTAAATATTCATTATTATTGTAGCCTGATGGAAATTAGGTGATGGGTGTGTGTTAAAATGTTAAAAATGATAAATAGCATAAATACAATAAGTTCATTATTGGAATACATAAGGTTAAAAATTAAAACCATTTCAGTGTGGTAGTATTAAAAAGGTCAGGTCTTTGTGAAAAGGTATGGAATTTGTTGTAAATTCATGCATTGTGTTGGTTTTGTTCTTTGAGCACAGTGATGTTAATGCACGGTTCATTTTGTGCACCAGTAAAACATATGCCTGTCTTGAATTTGAAAAAAATCATATTGTATTTTTTAATAAAGAAGGGTTCAGTGAATGTGCATATGAAACTGGTGGGGTTCAGTACCGCCAACAAGGTTAAGAACCACTGGTTTACACTAATGATCCCTGTGCAAAAACTAGGAGCACTATTATTTATTGTATAGTTTATCATCAGACTAAAGAGGAAAGAACAATATAGAATTGTTATTTCTTCATAAAAATGCTTATTATTAGAAAACTGTTAATTTAAACAGCGCTGTGTGCCATTCTTCGTGTATGTATTGGCGTAACATAAGCAGGATGGATCAGCACCATACTCCAGATTGAACTTGTAAAAATAAAACATGTGACATGTAGTATATAATCTGGTAAGAAAAATTGGGGAATCTAAAAGAATAGAATATTTGTTTTTCTGGTAAATTCAGTTCAAATATAACTTGGCCATTTGTGACATGAAAATATAACTTTAATTGTGATGAAATTGAGCTGAAAACATAGTTCATATGAGCATCAACATGTTGAACAGAACTGAAATCCTGTACATTTGCAGAACTTGCATTTACCAACACAGAGTTCCTTTGGGGATTCACTTATGTTGATTTCTTATGCACAAAGACAGAAATAAGACCCCTAAGCAAATTGTAGCCGTAATACACAAAACATTTAGTAACAGGCAGAATATTGTTAAAATTCCACAGACTTCTCTTAAGAAATTTCAGGTTATTCACATTTTTTGCAAAAGACTAGTCTGTAAATGTAAACATTTTTGTGTAATTTTACTTTTTTTTTTACACTACAACAAAGAGAAAAAATTGTAGTTTTCATTATGTATAGGTTTTTATGATAGTATTGTACTGGTCTGACCCACTTGAGATTGAACTGGCCTAAAATGATTTGAACATCCTTGGTTGTTTATATCTTCAGTGTAATTTCTCCATTTCATAAATTGATTCCAGGGGTCAAATTGGACCCTTTAGCGCACAGGTGTCAAACATGCGGCCCGGGGGCCAAATCTGGCCCGCCAAAGGGTCCAATCTGGCCCGCGGGATGAATTTGTGAAATGAAAAAATTACACTGAAGATATGAACAATCAGTGGTGTCAACATCATTTTAATTCAGGTTCCACATACAGACACGTACAGTCCAATTAGATTTCAAATGGGTCAGAACCAGTCCAATATTATCATAATAACCTATAAATAATGACAACCCCAAATTTTCTCTTTGCTTTTTTTGGTGTAAAGGAGTAAATTTACATGAAAATGTTTACATAACTAAACTATACATACTTTTACAAAAAGTGTGAATAACCTGAACAAATATGAACAAACGGAATGTCTTAAGAAAAGTAAATGCAATTTTATATTCTGCCTGTTACTAAATGTTTTGTGTGATTGTAATGCACATGTGTAAATGATAAACTGATAAACCGAGGCATAACATTGTTAAAATTGCACTTGTTTTTCTTAAGACAATTCAAGTTGTTCATGTTATTCAGATTTTTAAGGAAACTATGTAGATGTAAACCTGATCATAATATAATTTTACTTTTTTCACTGTCACTATTTTACCGGCCCACTGCAGATCAAACTGGCCTGAATGTGGAACTGAACTACTGTAAAATGAGTTTGACACAGCTGCTTTGGTGGGCCGGTTTTGGCCCCCGGGCCGCATGTTTGACACCTGCGCTCTGAATGAACATGAAAACTGAATGTGAATAATCCAAGCTCTTCACGTCGATGATTTTCTAAACAACACAAAAGGGAAAAAAACAACAGTAAATATGTCAGTGCTCCATTTGTCAAGTCTGGACGTAGACAGATGAACATCATTCTTCCAAAGGATTGTCCCTCATTTGGCGCTTTAATGACGATGGTGGGAAGGCGCTGTCTAACATGTCGTTCTAAACCGTTTGTTATGTTTCTCCGCTCGTATGTATCTGTAAAATAAAGTCAAATAAATTGGCCTCGGTAGACACGGAGAAGAGTTTCAGTCGTTTGCAGAGTCATCAGATGGTGTCTTTGTATCCCAGTGATTTTAATATGTCAGTATTGAACGTGCAGGCGTACAGCTGTGAGTCAGAAGATGTGTGTTGGTCTTGCAGTAACACCTCCATGGCTGCTGTCACCCACTTCTCAACAGTTGTTTCATTATTCACTGTCGAACCCTCCCCGAGATTTTGTCTCCGGGTGACATCATCGCCACAGTCTGTCTCTGCATCAGTTATCTCAAAGAGAAACATAATAAAAAATAACAGAGAAATTATATGTGTAGAGGTTATGCACATACGTCACTTTCCCCCCGGGCCACGCCCCTCTAAGTCAGACTGAGTGGCAACTCCAAACTTTCCTCTTATGTTTTAGAGTGAAAAAAAGTTAATTTATGTGATGAGAATGTTTGCATCTACCAACTATCCTTTAAAACAATGTGAATAACATGAACAAACTGAAATTTCTTAAGAAAACCAAGCGCAATTTTAACAATATTATGTCTCAGTTTATCATTTACACGTGCATTACAACGTACTGTGGATCAACGAATACACGAAACATTTAATAACAAACAGAATGTTGGTAAAATTACACTTCAGACATTTCAAAATGTTCATATTTGTTCAGGTTTTTTGCGTTTTTGTGAACTGTTAGTTTGTTTTACTGTAGATACAGGGTGGGGAAGCAAAATGTACAATATTTTGAGGCAAGGATTGAAAGACAGTGTATGACCAATTAGTTTAGTGAAAGTCATGAGAATTTATTTGCCACAAGAAAATGTATGTAATAGAAAATGTTTTTATTCTATGTGTCCTCCTTCTTTCTCAATAACTGCCTTCACACGCTTCCTGAAACTTGCGCAAGTGTTCCTCAAATATTTGGGTGACAACTTCTCCCATTCTTCTTTAATAGTATCTTCCAGACTTTCTGGTAATAGTTTTGCTCATAGTCATTCTCTTCTTTCCATTCTAAACAGTCTTTATGGACACTCCAACTATTTTTGAAATCTCCTTTGGTGTGACGAGTGCATTCAGCAAATCACACACTCTTTGACGTTTGCTTTCCTGATTACTCATATGGGCAAAAGTTTCTGAAAAGGTATGGATAATAGTGTTAGGTATGATTATGACATCAGTATATGTTTGGTTTCAAAACAACTGACGTAGTGCCTGTTGAGAAAAAACAACTAAATGTTCATTGTACATTTTGCTTCCCCACCCTGTACAGTAAAATGACATGAAAATGTTTACATTTATAAAGGAAAAAAATTGGATTTGTGAGTAATTATAGGTTATTATGATAGTATTTTACTGAACCAACCCACTGGAGATTGAATTGGTCTGTTTGTGGAACCTGAACTAAAATGATTCATATCTTTAGTGTAATTTGTGCATTTCACAAATTCATCCCAGGGGCCAGAGTGGACCCTCTGGTGGGCCGGATTTGGTCCCCGGGCCACATGTTTGACACCTGTGGTTTAGACAGTATTGAAGCCAGCGCTGTCACTCATCTCCATGTTTCTGCCGCTCAGTGGGCAGAACTGCGGTGACTTCCGCATGCAGTGATGTCACGTGCAGACCCTCTATTAGGGATGTAACGATTACCGGTATAACGATAAACCATAGTAAAATCGCAGACGGTTAGTATTACCATTTAAATTCTAATTATCATGATAACCGTGTTTGATTACCGCACTTTTAGGGGAGAAAACGCCTATGTAACAATCTGCTTTTATGTCAAATATTTGAGTGTAGTTTTAATTTATTATAATTTTAATGTTCTATACCTCATATTTGGAACCAATATTCACTGTTAAAGTCTTTGAAAAGGTTCGTTAAGCATCTGTGTGTTATTTATGCAATAAATTATATACATTTTTCAAATCGGATATTTTTTGTGTGTATGTTTTTTGTCCTTTTATGTTGATATAGTAGGTTAAAGTGAAAAAAATAATAGGCAGATGATATAAATGAAGTTGTGCTGAAAAAACAGATCCCAAACATGGGTATAGTAAACATTTGTTTATATAGTATATAAAGGCAAAATCAAAAGTACTGAAAAATGGCCAAAATAGGCTCAGACCACTAAGAGTTAATACCGAATGTTTCTGCAACAGAAGGGACATTGTGCTGATTATTTTATTATTTTGTTTGTTTGTTTTTTGTTTTATTTTTTCAAAATACAACTTGGTTAAATTATTTCAGTGTGTGTATATCAGTACTTTTTTAACATTTTGAGCACAGTTTCAACAATACCGCGATAATAATGATAACCGTGATAATTTTGGTAACAATAACCGTGATATGAAATTGTCATATCGTTCCATCCCTACCCTCTATATATATATACATATGTGAGCTTGAAGTGAAAGCGCTAATGAAACAGGTTTCCATGCTGATCAGACATGAACCCCACTCCATTACTCCACTTGTCTTACTAGTGATTAAAAAAAAAAGTCATATTAATCATCAGGTATCATCATTTAATAAGCAGGTTTGAAACAAGAGCGCTCTGCCTCTTAATGAGCTGCTTGTTATGAGCTCATCTAACTGTTACTTGAAAAAGTCCAAAAACGGTAACAAA
The DNA here is from genome assembly GCF_902148855.1 of Sphaeramia orbicularis. Taxonomy (NCBI): domain Eukaryota; kingdom Metazoa; phylum Chordata; class Actinopteri; order Kurtiformes; family Apogonidae; genus Sphaeramia; species Sphaeramia orbicularis. The sequence goes on along the minus strand of NC_043957.1, from coordinate 57,477,767 downwards.
CATTTTCAGTGCAAATTGTGGTTATTGTCCCTGTCTTTGCACATGTGCTGTTTGGAAGTGAAGACATTGTGCCCCGCTCATTAGCTCATGGACTGTCATGTGCCGTCTGTCCATGTGTCAGCATCAAATGTAGCGTTCAAAACTTTGCAGCTTGTTTCTGTCACAGTAATGTGGATCCAGGACTTTGGAAACATTTTTGACATCTCATTTTGCAGACTGCCAGCTGTTTCTATTAGTCGGGGGGGAGACCAGTTCGAGCTTTAAGACAGAAAATGCACATGTCTTTTCCAGTAACAGCAGTGAGCCCATTTACATTCACAGTAAAACTCTAATCAATATTTGATTTCTGAAGTTACCAGGTTATTCAAGTGATCATGTCAACAGCATAATCTGATTATGAGATTAATATACCTGGATTTCTCCACAATCCTCCTATGTCTTCGTGGATTTACACCTGTTAATCCGATTTATTTCATTCTTTTGCATCTGTACGTGTGTAAAAACAATTAAATCACAAAAAACAGAAGTGACACAGTCAAACATGAGTGGAAGAAAATAATAGAAAGTTTGATTATAAAGTCACGAAGTACATATGGAAGATATCTGAGTTTTTCCATTGTCACATTTCTTAAGTGCATGTAAACACATCAGGTCCAATTATTACAACTCTATTCTATATCTGATTACTCTGTTGTTGGATTTTTATGGTCATGTAATCAGGCTGTAATCAGGTTCAACGTTACAGGTGATTTTTTTTTTTTTTTCCCAAATAGATGTTTGAAAAAAGTCAAATACATGGACATTTATAACCTGGATCACTGGGCTGGCTGACCTCAGGATTTTAGATATATAGGTAGAAATAATTTCTCAATAATCTCATCTGCTTTTCAGAGGATTTTATGGAGAAAATGAATAACAGTGCTGTCTATAATTCTATAATATAAGGCTAATATTCATTTTCAAATGAGTAGCGTTTATTATAATTATCCACTATAACAGTGGTTCCCAACCTTTGTTGACTCCTAACCCCATTTTAACATCACACATTTCTGGCGACCTCAGACTTTCAGAACAGAGATTTTTTTTTTTTTTTTTTTAGCTAAAATTAATTTGTTTTTGGTTGAGATTACTGTACAAAGTGAGAATTTTATTTTCCTTGGTCAGGATATGTACAGTCAGACCAGCTAGGATTTACAAGGCTGACAATTAATACTGAACAAACAAGAACTCAAACTATGAATTATGAAAGAGCTGCAGCATCTGAAACTGACCACAATGAACATTTGACAGATAAACAGAACCACAATGCTGCAGTTTCAGCTTCAGTTTGTCTGATATGGATTGGGATTGGCTCTGTCAACTCACCATATATTTTTTATTAGTAAGTTTTTTATTTTTATTTTTAACAATTACAAGAAATTTCAGGTGACCCTATTTGAATTCCAGGCGACCCCACGTGGGGTCCCGACCCCAAGGTTGAAAAACACTGCTATATACAGGGTGGGGAAGCAACATTTACACTATTTTGAGGCAGGGATTGAAAGACAGTGTATGACCAATTAGTTTATTGAAAGTCATGAGAATTTCTTTGCCACAAGAAAACTGACATAATAGAAAATGTTTTTATTCTATGTGTCCTCCTTCTTTCTCAATAACTGCCTTCACACGCTTCCTGAAACTTGCGCAAGTGTTCCTCAAATATTGGGGTGACAACTTCTCCCATTCTTCTTTAATAGTATCTTCCAGACTTTCTGGTAATAGTTTTGCTCATAGTCATTCTCTTCTTTCCATTCTAAACAGTCTTTATGGACACTCCAACTATTTTTGAAATCTCCTTTGGTGTGACGAGTGCATTCAGCAAATCACACACTCTTTGACGTTTGCTTTCCTGATTACTCATATGGGCAAAAGTTTCTGAAAAGGTATGGATAATAGTGTTAGGTATGATTATGACATCAGTATATGTTTGGTTTCAAAACAATTGACGTAGTGCCTGCTGAGAAAAAAACAACTAAATGTTCATTGTACATTTTGCTTCCCCACCCTGTAATCTCTCATTTTAAAGTGTAGCATGTTTTGCTAATGTAAAGAGAAAAGCACTCTGAGAGCACAGACCTCCGCCAAGACAGATCCGTCATGAAAATATTTCATGAAAATCTGTCCATAACTTTTTGAGTTATCCGGCTAACAAACAAACACACAAAGCAAAGCGATCACAATTCAGGACTTGCAGCTGATGTCACTGGTCATGTGATTGTTATTTACACCGCCATATTGGTAGGCACGCTATCTGGATCCAGAAAGTCAGAACTGTTGCTTTATATGATGTTTTTCTTTGGACTCGTGTTTGCGAGTATGTCTGCTTGTGATAAAGGCACCGTTGTCCTGTCCGATATTACCAGAACCCTTGATAGCACCTCCAAGGTTCGCTATGTGGAAAAGATCAGATCTATTGCCGTGGACCCCTACAGCTTGACCTTGGATAAACTCTGTGCTATTGTCGGTGCTCAGAAGTACCCGGCAGTTAGCTACCCACATATTTACAACTATCTGCTATGTCAGGTGTGAAAACAACGAAGGCACGTAATCAGGGGACATAGGATTGTCACTTTTTCCCGGAACAAGAATAAAGGAAGTCTAAACATCTGAACGAACATCTAAAAATAAACCCAAACTTAGAATGGCAGGGGGTGGGGGTGGGGTGCCTATAGTACATGTTTATTGAACTAAATACTGGTAACGTCTATGTAGCCATAAACTAATTTGTGTTTTAATGCATTCACTTACCCTCAATAAAATGGTCGCTGCATACTCGGCTGGTGCTGGATGGTGTCCAGCCTTCACGTTTTATGGCTACAATCCAACAGCCCCCTCTGTTCTGGATCCTGCAGAAATCTATAGAAGGATTTACCGGTGTTTTTTTCTTGCCGATTATTGCAACCAACCGCAACTCCTGTGATTAGCATGATCACACTGCTTAAAGCTTTATGTTATTGTAGATCTACACAGGAGAAAGAGAAATATCAAGGTCAAGGTTACTTTATTTGTACCCGTAGGTAGATTTGTTTTGCAGCCTAGGTGATTGCCTTGGCATTACAACAACACATACATTAAACATGCAAGACAGGCACTTGATCACGCTTACAGACAGGACAAAAAGTGCTCAGTGTTCCACCATTCATGGGTATAGCAGCATGGATAAATAAAAGAATAAAATAAATAAGATCAAATAAATAAAAACAAGATACAATAAAACACAATAAAAACCAGAAAAGATGAAAACAATCCGGGATAAAAACCAGGAGAAGAACATAAAATTAAAAAATTAAAAAATCTAAAAATTTGAAGTCACAATAATAATAAATAATAATAAATAGAGCAAAGAAATGGAATAAATAACTAAATAAGTTAGTAAAGTGCAATGTCACTATTTCTTCTTGAGCTCAGTGACGGCGACAGGAACAAAGCTGTTTTTATAAACGCTGTGTCCTGCACCTGGGACTAAGAACCTCCGTCCAGAGGAAAGGAGCTGAAATTTGCCTCGTAAAGGATGGGAGTCATTGTTAAGAACTGATGAAGCCATCCTCTAGACCTGTGTAGTGTACAGGGAGGCGGGACAAGACTGGGACTCACCAATCAGGCGACTGGACCATCTCACTATTTGATATCACCAACAATGGGCAATTGTACGATCCAAGGAAAGCTTGCCTACCAATATGGCTTCGTAAACAGAAAACCACGTGATCATGTGACGTATGTGCAAAACCTGAATACTTCCTGGCGGAGGTAATAATGACAGAGAAGACCCCTTCAGACAGGATGGATCAGAGTAACTTTGTGAGTTTCTGGTCCAGCCTCTGAACTCCAAAATGTACTGAGTCGGATTTATTTCTTCCAAAGCAATGACCCAAAACATAATATCAGAGTAAATCTCCTTTTTGGTCATTATGAAACTGTGTTTGGACAAACGAGGCCACCAAAGTCTGTGTAATAATTACTGGGAACCACTGCAGCTGTCACAGATGGATGCAAATGTGGACTGGGATTCACTTCACCAGGGAGCTCCTCGCTGTTGTCCAAATACTGCAATATGATGCAGAAATACAGAACTAATAGTCAAATAATAAACAGTAGGTCTGTAACGGCCCACATACTGAATTGAATCATTTCGGTACGCACATGTTCGGTTCAGCACACAGCTGTACCGAAACGGCACAGTATGTTGAGAAAAAGAAAAAGGAACGAAAGACGTTGTTCGATGCGGAACTTTAAATCCATGCAAGTTCCACACGGACATATTGAAGGAGCGCACACTGACCCGAAATACGAAATAGCTGCTGATATAGGGTTAAAAAAAAACAACAAATATGATGTGAACCTGGAAGGAAGAGACTGAAGACCCTCCGCCTCGTTAACAAAAACTAACGAAATGACGAAAACTAGAACTGTAAAAACATTTTCGTTTACTGAAATAAATAAAAACTATAATTAAAAGAAAAAAAACAATAACTAACTGAAACTATATTGTGTGTTTACAAAACTAACTAAAACGGCTAAAAATTCTGGATAAAATTCCCTTCGTTTTTGTCTTTGTCAATGTCGGATTGATATGAAAGCGATTTATTTCCCTCAAGCAGTTTTAGCTGTTGGTACCGTATGATATTTAACGGTCCGTCACTTGTGGTTTCCAGTCGTCTTCTGGTTCCCACTCCACCTGGAAACATGGAGACTAAAGTTGGGAGAAAGCAGCAGAGTCCTGTCTGGGATTTATTGGAATATGACGGCGAAGAAGATAGAAGATACTAAAAAAAAAACCTAAAACTAAACTAAAACTAAGCATTTAGAAAAAAACGAAAACTAATAAAAACTAGCAAACCTGCTCTAAAAACTAATTAAAATGAACTGAATTTGAGAAAAAAAAAATCAAAACTAAATAAAACTAAACTATAATGAAAAATCCAAAACTATTAGAACCTTGGTGTGGACTCCACTTTTTATTATTTATTTATTTATAAACAGTGAATTTTGACAATCTGTATTAGTGTAAGCCTTTCATGTTTGACTCCAATATACCATAAGCATTCTCATTTATGCTAGTGTCAGCACTGGTGGATTGTATTGATGGCTGTAAAGGTACACTGTAAAAAAAACAAAACAAAAACAAAACTTAAAAAAAACCCCGATATTATTCCGGCAGCAGGGGTGCCGAAAAAATACTGTAAAATGATGGAAAATAACCATCTCATAAAAATATGGTAATTTTCCATAATTAAATTCAATTTTTTTGCCCTAACTTTACATGAGATTTTGCACATTTTTTCTTTAACTTTTTAATGTTTAATAAAGACTATTTACATGTATTAAAACAATCAAATTACCTATAAAAATATATATATAAATAATTTTCAATGAGACTCAGTTGTCCAATCCACTGATAAAAACTGTATTTGGACAGTTTATCAGTGCTTATACATGTTATACATTCACAAAAATACATTTATTTAACATTTTTGTTGTGAAACCTCCTGTAATTACACAAGATATTTGTCAATTAACAAACAAGTCTGGTTAAACTTATAGAACAAATACTTCTTTAACGGTTAATTGTTAGTAATTTTATCCCGTTTTATTTATTTTTTCACAGTATTAAACTTTAAATTAACAGTTTAATCTCATAAATAGAAAAGACATATTTGTGAAAATATGATACATTTGCAAAGGTGTTTTAACTGTATTTTTCTGAGGAAAAAAAAAATCTTTTAAAAAATGGAAATTTTATGGTTATTCACAGTTACAGTTTTTTCATGTTATTTTCCATTTGACATGTAAAATCACAGTCCATTTTTGTCATTTCATTGATATTTTCCTGTATCTTAAAAATACAGGAAAAATCTGTAAAAATAAACAGTAAAAATTCTGTTAAATTACAGATTTTTTTTTTTACAGTGTAACATACAGACCTAGAAGGTTAAATTGCAAATCCTGGTGACAAAGTGCATCATATAAATCGGAAAGGCCAAATACTGAAGTAGACTGTTTGACATGAAGGTGGTGGGTGTGATGTACGTCATACGTGCTGTGGGTCAGTGCAGATCAGATTAGATTTCAGACCAACCCAGCAGCCTTTTCAACACATGACTGATGGAAACGGTGACTTGGGACAGAAGGCTGATTGAAGAAGTAATGAGCTGCCCACCCCCCCCACCACACACACACACACACACACACACACCTACACACACACACACACACACACACACACACACACACACACACACACACACACACACACACACTCCACAGCCCACCCGCCAGAGCACCACTGGAGTTTCTTCACATTGGATCCACTTCATTTTCCTTCTTAAACTTTAATGTGCACATGCCCACTCGTACCCTCTCCTGTCAGCGCCCCCGTAGTTATTCACTGATCCAATTAAAGTCTGGCCACCTCGTTCTCTGTTCATAATAATCCTCCAATTTCTTTTTCATGCCTGTCGCCGGACCATCTTCTACCTCTGCAGAAGACAGATCCTTCATAGCTCCTGGCTTTTCCTGAAGTTTAGTCTAGTTGTCATATCAAAATGGCCTGTTATTACTGTGATAATTCAGTGGTTCCCAACCTTTTTTGGCCCGTGACCCCATTTTAACATCACAAATTTCTGGCAACCCCAAACATTCAAAACAGAGACATTTTTTGCAAAAATTAATTTGTTTTTGATCATGTAATAGTTTGCTATACTATGTTGCAAATAAAGGTTAATTTTAGAGGACATTTAGGCTCTATAATGTATTCTATATGCATACGTATTCTCTGTACGGTCCCATTTTTTTTAGCTTACCGGCCCATAGGCTGTAAGCTATTGTCGTCTTGCAGCATCTGGCGGCAGCATCGTCGTCTGTCGTCGTCGTCTGTTACAAAAATTTCAATCGTCTTCTTCTCCGAAACTACAATTCCGATTGCACTGGTCTACAAGGAAAATGCTTCCAGAATAAAAGTAATGAAATTTTACCACATGAGAGTCACCGATAAAGAAAAATCAAGTCAAAAATGCTGGTTGGCTGAACTTTCCAAGGTACAGCCTCGGGTCAAAATGTGAAATTCAAGAATTAACGAGAGAATGGGTTTGACTCAAAAGGAATATTTGTCTCAGAGCTACAAGATCTACTTCAAAACACTGTCTGCACATTCGAATACATTCACTTTACAGGTTCTATTTAGTGGAAGATTTATAAAACTACTATATAAATGTACATAAACCAATATATATGTGTAATAACACTTAATCATATACCTTGAAAACATCAGCAAACCGGCACTTTTGTCATTTATTTTCCAATTAATCTTATTAAAATACGTAACATTTAGCACATTTAATGTCTGAAGCAAATCATTTCTAAAAAATTGTAGACCAGTGTTGATTTCAAACTTGATATACAGCTTCTTTATGATGATGTCAACAAAAGTTTGTGAAATTATTTGGATCCGGATCTGATTTTAGATTTGGTGCCACTTTGAAAAATTTTCCCATTATAACAGATAGGAAGTAGATTGATCCAATAAATCAGTATCAATGATATCAAGTTGGAATTTGAATTTTTTACAGATCTGATTGGAATATGACCAAAACATGGGCTATTTCTGTAATAGAATAAATACACAGAACTGGGTGATAACACTGGTTTACAATTTTTTTGAGAAATGATTTGCTTCAGACATTAAATGTGCTAAATGTTATGTATTTTAATAAGATTAATTGGAAAATAAATGACAAAAGTGCCGGTTTGCTGATGTTTTCAAGGTATATGATTAAGTGTTATTACACATATATATTGGTTTATGTACATTTATATAATAGTTTCATAAATCTTCCACTAAATAGAACCTGTAAAGTGAATGTATTCTAATGTGCAGACAGTGTTTTGAAGTAGATCTTGTAGCTCTGAGACAAATATTCCTTTTGAGTCAAACCCATTCTCTCGTTAATTCTTGAATTTCACATTTTGACCCGAGGCTGTATCTTGGAAAGTTCAGCCAACCAGCATTTTTGACTTGACTTTTCTTTATCAGTGACTCTCATGTGGTAAAATTTCATTACTTTTATTCTGGAAGCATTTTCCATGTAGACCAGTGTAAGAAATGGCATCTGGATACATTTCCCAAAGCTTTTAATTTGGCCAGTAAGCTACAGGGCCATTGGTCCTATTTTTATTAGTTTGTTACTTTCTAAATGCTTAGTTTTAGTTTAGTTTTTGTTTCGTCATATCTTTTCTCTTCTTCTCTGTCGTCGTATTCAAATAAATCCCAGACAGGACTCTGCTGCTTTCTCCCAACTTTAGTCTCCATGTTTCCAGTTTGAGTGGGGACCAGAAGACGACAGGAAACCACAAGTGACGGACCGTGAAGTGTTGTACGGTGCCATTAGCTAAAAGTGCTAAAAAAGCTAAAAGTTAAATAAATTGATTTTATATCAATTCAACATTGACAAAGACAAAAACTAAGGGAATTTTATCCATAATTTTTATACTTTTTAGTTAGTTTTGTAGGCACACAATACAGTTTCAGTTATTATTTTTCCTTTTAATTATAGTTTTTATTTATTTCAGTTAACGAAAATGTTTTTTCAATTGTAGTTTTCGTCATTTCGTTAGATTTCGTTAACGATAATAACCTTGACCGGGCCTGGCGTCATCTGTTCTTATTATTTGTGCATACTGTATATGTTAGATTTTCTGTGCAGAGATGGAAACATAAAAGACAGTTAATGCAAAAAAAATAAACACGTTTGTACTCTTTTATTCCTTCACCCAATGAGAATCAATAAGAGAATCGATAAAGAATCAGAATCGTTAAATTCCTACCGGTTCCCATCCCTACTGTTTGATCTTAATCCCATGTGAACACACCTGTATCTATAATATGTAAAATAAAAATTCCACTCCAGATGACCTCTCCTATTTCAGCTAATGCAGAGGTCATATGATATTATTAGTTTTGTGTGAATCAACATCTCTGTAACTGGAAGGGGTTTGCAGCGGTTTCATTTCCGGCTCAAGGATTATAGGTTTTGAACTGGTGGTGACAAATGAAGCGTTCTGAAGTGTTTTTGGGTGGAAATTCAGGCTCACACTGCAATATAAACTGAAGATTTGCTGAAAGAGCACACTTCAGAAAAGTGATACCACAAAAGATGAGCAATAGATCACATGAATGACAGGACAGAGTAAGGAACATTTTTCTGTCATTTCGTCTGTAAATGCTGAACCTGCCCTTGAGTTCAGAATTGGTGCATAATGTCTGTAAGTTAGAGTAAAAAAAAAAAGACTTTACTCATCTGCAGTGAACACACCACATGTACGACAACGGAATTGATAAATCACCAGATGTTCACAGGGTTTACCAGAAATTTTTCTTAAGTAGTATTTTCTTTTTCCTCTTTCTCTGTGTTATTTTCAAAGTTCTGCCCCGACAGAGTCTCCTTAGAAAATGTTGACCTTCGGACAAATGTAGTCGATGACCTCTGAACTAAAGCTTTAAAGTTTCATGTGGCCCTGCTGTGCTGAAGTCATGTGGGTGAGACATAGTTTTACACATAAGATAACAGACGTCTGGTGTACAGGGTGAGTCAGAAAAAACGCTCTTTCCATTTAAAGAAATTGTACTGCTAAAACGGAAACACTGATTTTCCTTTTGACCATACAGTCATATTGATGTGGTTATTGAGCATGTCTGGTGATGTAGTCATAGATTTATTGCATTGCATAAGAGAGAGAAGGTCCATTGTTTATTGGGCACTGAAATACCTGCCAACACAATGTATGCCACAGTGAACAAACTTGAAATTGACAACAATTACAGGAGTCGGGGCTTTGCTTTCACACTCAGGACATAGGCCTACATGACAGTGCCCAGGGAGTTTTCATCATGGCAAGACCACAGCGATTGCAGGTATTATTTCCTCATCGAGTTGTCTGTTTGGGTCAGGAGAGAGAGTGGCCACCTAGATCCCCAGACTTGACCCCCCTTGATTTTTTCTTGTGGGGGTATCTTAAAAACCGTGTGTATCAGACTGTTCCACAAACTCTTCAGGAACTCCGAAATCGCATCACGGCTGAAATCCGAGCCCTACGACGAACACGAATGGCGAGAAGAGCTGTGTTAGAGATGCGACAACGAGCATAGATTTGCATCAATCTGAATGGTAGCCAGGTTGAAGGTCGTGCCGGACGACTTCGTTGAGACAAAACATTTTGATGGCGAGTAAACATGCAGTAATGGTTGACAATTTCAATTTCATTCACGGTGCCATAAACTGTGTTGGCAGGTATTTCGGTGCACAATAAACAATGGACATTCCCTCTGTTATGCTATGCCATAAATCAATGATTCAATCACCAGACATGCTCAATAACCACATCAATATGACTGTATAATCAAAAGAAAAATAAGCATTTCCATTTCAGTGGTACAATTTCTTTAAATGAAAAGAGCGTTTTTTCTGACTCACCCTGTAGATAGATGGGTGCGTCTATGAAACTGGTCCTAAAAACAGGACATGGGGGTAAAAATACGAACCAGATGTAGACGAATGTTATGAAGCAGGTTTGGAAGCACTTTGGGTCTAATTTAAAAAATAAATATTTACTGAGAAAAGAGAAACTATTATTCAGATAAAACTCATTTTTACAATATTTTACATTGTTTTTAAATACAAAAATCTGCATGTAACATGGTCAAAAGGACACAAAAATTATGTGGATTTTTAATATCTTCATTTTTGCATTTCACAAATTCATCCCAGGGCCAGAGTGGACCCTTTGGCGGGCCGGATTTGGCCCCCGGGCCGCATGTTTGACACCTGTGTTGTAGACAAATTTCCTCTCCTCGTCTTATTTCCTCCGCCTCTCTCCGTTCTTCTTTTCTCTTATGCCAGAGGGTTGTTGAATCTCCCCCACACAGGTGTTGACTGGAAACACAGTTTTCAATTTCAATTCCCATGAAGTGTGTCCTCTGTTTACTTTGGCCCGTCTGTCTATCTCTACGAGCCTTTTTTTTTTTTTTTAAGTTAATCATCTCTGTTTATATCGGGGGGGATTGATGGTTTCCCCATTTGCTTCAAACTCAGACAGAAACATAAACAAAATATTTATTCTGCTGTTCAGACACAATCCCCCAAAACTGCAGAACAATCAGGACGTACGTACCTGAGTGCAGAGGACGCCCCTGTGTGCATTTTCTCATCATAGCTCCCAGTGATTAAGTGGCTGATTATATATCTTTAAGGCGTTTCCAGGGCAGATCTGTTCTGAAGTCACTCCGGTGCCATGTGGGATCTCATTATTATCCAGCTCAGACAGAATCTTTGAATTCACCAGCCATAATGTACGTCAGAGTCACATCAGATCAGTCGTCCCCTTCCCAGGACACGCATGACTCCTGTTCTTTTGGAATTTCAAATCCAAAGAACCGTTCCACAGCCAATTCCACGGGCACTTAGCAGCCGGCCATACATCTGCAGCGGCCAAACCAGGCCAAGCTGTGCTCAGCTGAAGCAAGTTAAACTGATAAAGTCAGTGGAAAAGTAGCCAAAGTGATCAAAGAAAAAGCTGGAGTACTCAGGAATGCTCTTAGTTTAAAGAACAGTCTCAATACATTTTTTTTTTAGCTAACCGGCCGACGAGCCGTAAAATATTGTCATGCGGCGTCCGTCAGCATCGGTGTCGTCTGTCATCTGTTACAAAAATTTCAATCGTCTTCTCCGAAACTACAATTCCGATTTGACTTCAAACTTGGTATACAGCTTCTTTATGATGATGTCAACAAAAGTTAATGAAATTATTTGGATCCGAGTCTGATTCTGGATTTGGTGCGACTTTGAAAAATGTTCCCATTATAAAAGATAGGAAGTGGATTGATCCAATAAATCAGTATCAATGATATCAAGTTGGAATTTGAATTTTTTCCAGATCTGATTGGAATATGACCAGAACATGGGCTATTTTTTTAATAGAATAAATACACAGAACTGGGTGAGAATAAATGGCATCTGGATACATTTCCCAAAGCTTTGAATTTGGCCGGTAAGATACAGGGCCATTGGTCCGATTTATTTATTTATTTTTTTTAAAGATTTCAATCTGCATTTTTGTTTGGCCTTATCTCAGTCTCAGACAAAGCAGCCTCAGGATTATGATTCAAGACCAGTCAGCCACACCTACAGGGATATGACTCTATCTCTGGTGCATAGTCTCATTTATTTGATAACATCATTAATGTGGTTTGAAAATCCTTTACACAATCACTCAATTATCTTTTTGCAGTTTCTTAATTTGGGTTCCCACAGCTGCCTCATTCTTCCACTCACCCCTCATACCAGATCAGTCTGTTATGTTTGGGTGTTGTAATGGCCTTGTTATGCATCTAGTCTGCTTTAGGTCTGAGCTTGATCTCAGTCCCTGTTACGCCTTAATCTAGGGGTTCAAAAGGCATAACATAAAATGACTCCCACTTGAATCCCACTCCCAAAGAAGACCATGACAGTAGATATTAAATTAAAGCCGAGCAGCAATGTATTTATTTTAGGGTGGGCAGTGGCAAAATAACAAACCAAACCAACTCAAACACTCTAAACTTCTTTAATCAAAATAAAGAAACCAAAATACACAGGTCTAACCTGGCCTCCTAACTCAAAACAGGAGAAAACATGATAAAACAAGGGTTCAGAGAACACAAACCTCCACCAAGCACCCCGAACGGTGTGCATGTGTGGATCGACTGTTTCTTTTTAAATTCAACAGTTTCCAGGTTGTTCCATACAGCAGAAAAAGTTGAAGCTGGTACCAGTCATGTGTCTGTCCAATTATATTCAATTCCAATCAATATTAGTTGAGTTCTAATTTTAAATGTGTGGTAAATGGGATTTTCAATGTTAAATGTAAATGTCCACAGGGTCCACATTCCACAGTGGATGTGGACCATTTTGTGCCGGATACAAGATATTGTTCTAAGCTACAGGTGGATCCAATTGGAGGCTAATCAGAGTCGTTTTGAATTTTTTATGAATTTTGGAAAATTGCTCAATAATGACAGATAGGAAAATTGTAGATGTTGTGACCTTGCTGTGACCTTGAACTTTGGCCTACTGGGACCAAAATTTAATGGGTTGGTCCCAGGGCCTAGGCCTATCTGTGGAAGATTTGGGAAAGATGGGTGGAAGAGTTTTCCCATAAAGTTGCTAACAAACAAACAAACACGCAATCAAACACACAAAGCAAAGTGATCACAATACCTCCTGGTGGAGGTAATAAGTAAGTGTCTTCTCTTGGAATTACATCATCAGGTATTAGACCCAGGTAGATAGTCTGGGGGTCCATTGGAATTTTATAATTTAAAGTAAGTCAAATGCTGTTTTGTCTTATTTATATAATGTTGTAGCACTTGTACAATTACGACTAGAATACAACAGAGATGCTGTTTTCTAAAATATCTGTAACTATAAACCAGTTGTTGTGCATAACCCTGTTAATAATTTGATTTGCTGATAACAGTCTGGATGTTTTTGTTTTTTTTTTCATGTATGACATGTAGAACCTGTTGTTTTGCCTGAAAACCCCCTGGAACGTGGACTTGTCCTACCACGGCACACATTTGCACCATCCATTATGACATGCGCGGGGGTCCAGAGATCTCTGTTTCTACACAGAACTGATCTAGTTGTTGTATTTCTGAATGCAGCAGTGAACTTTTTGAAGTGAGGACAGTTTTCCAAAGTCCTCCTGAACCCAAGTGTCTGTAATCATCACAGTAATATGACAAGTCCTCATCAGACGGTGGAATGAGGGGTCCACATTTGGTCTTTTCACACTGAGATTTCCCTCGACTACACCAGTCTGTTCTTAATGATATGTACGCTAGGTAGTGGTGGTAGGTGGTAGATGGACTCAATTCGGCGTGGACAGATATTGATTGACAGTTCTCTCATGAGGGTCAATCCATCTTGATACTGACTAGTCCAGGGATCTGCAAGATTTACAATCTAAAGAGCCATTTTTGACTCAAAGAAGAAAAAAATGTGACCAGAGCATCAAAACAAAAACATTAACCCGTCTACATTTTACCATGATGTGGCTGTTCTTCTGCAGCCTTTTTGTGATTAGTTTTTTATTTAACTTTGTATTTCCGCTACAATAGTGCAATGTTTGGTGCATTTATGAAATTATAAAAGTGCAGTAAAGAAAACGTTCCAAATTTGTACAATTTATTTTTAATGATGCACTATTCCAAAACAAAATTACATCGTGTAATACAGGGCTGTCAAACTCATTTTAGTTCAGTTCCACATTCAGCTAAATTTGATCTGCAGTGGGCCAAACCAGTAAAATAATAACAGAATAATATAGAAATAATGTCAACTCCAAACTTTCCTCTATGTTTAAGAGCGAAAGAAGTAAATTTACATTATGAAAAGTTTACATCTACAAACTATCCTTTCAGACAATGTGAATAACATGAACAAACTGAAAAAATAAGTGTAATTTTAACAATATTCTGCCCCAGTTTATCATTTACACATGTACATTATAACTTACAGATCACAGTGGATCTACAAACACACAAAACATTTAATAACAGGTGGAATATTATTAAAATTGTACTTACTTCTCTTAAAACGTTTCAGGTTGTTCATATTTGTTCAGGTTATTCACATTTTTTGCGAAATTCTACTTTGTTTTAGTGTGAATACATGTAAATATTTACATTTACTAAGAGAAAAATTTGGAGTTGTCATTATTTATATGTTATTATGATAGTGTTTTACTGGTCCTACCCACTTGAGATTAAATTGTTCTGAATGTGGAACCTGAACTAAAAGGATTGTTAATATCTTCAGTGTAATTTTTGCATTTCACAAATTTATCCCAAGGGCCAGACTGGACCCTTTGGCGGGCTGGATTTGGCCCCCGGGACGCATGTTTGACACCTGTGATGTAATGGATAAAAAGCTGAACTTTCATGTATATAGATTAGATTAGATTTAATTTATTGGTCCCCGTGGGGAAATTCGTCTTCACTGACTGAAACATTACAAGAAAAAGACATTACATAACATACAAGAAAAAGATAACATAACATTACAAGAAAAAGACAGTAACATTATACAACACAGACAACAACAGCAGCAGTAGGGGCAGACAAAACGAAAAGAGACATTGATGGAGTGACAGTCAGTAGACTGGTCAGCCTGTCAGCGGGGCCTGGTGTTTAGGGCAGCTATGGCTGCGGGGATCAGGCTTTTCCCAAGACGGGCCCTCCTGAATTTTAATGTCCTGTACCTGCGTCCTGAGGGTAGTGGGATGAAGTAGCGGTGTAATGTATAAGCTGACTTTTAAACAGCCAAACTACGAACTGCAAATGCAAATTGAGTATCTTGTATTAAATCTGGCTGGTAAATAATGGAGTGTGACATACAGTTTTGTTTATCTGCCATCGAAAATTTATTTTATTCTGTATACAGCCTACACATATTTACAGATGGACATTGTTAGAATTGATTTAGGCCTACAACAATGTTAAAAAGCAATGGTTCATTCAGTTCAATATTGTTTGTTGAAGAGCCACATTTGGTCCAGGAGCCATAGGTTGCAGACCCCTAGACTAGTCCTTTAGTGGATGCTCCTTTTACATTTAGTCAAATAGTACTTCTAATTTATTATCTATAGTGTGTTTGCTAGGGCGTCTCAAAAATGGCTTTTCTCTTCAGATTACGGTGTTATTTAAACCAGTTAATCTCCAACATGATAATAGCCCCCCCAAAAATTTCAACCAAATCCATCAACATTTGACCCCCCCTCCCACCCACCCACGGCAAACTATGAAGGGTTCACCAAAAAAATGCCAAAAACACCAAAAAAATGCTGTTTTTAAATGTGTTACCATGCTAAAGTTCATACTGACCGTTGCTATGGATTACTCTCATTGTACACCAAGTACAGACATCCATACTGCGTCACATGTGGTACCTGACTGAGTCTGTTGTGGTGCTATTGCCGCGTTTCCACTGCGTGGTACCGGCTGGACTCGACAGGGCTCGGCCTTTTTGCATTTCCATTACGAAACAGGACCTAGAATCTGGTACCTGGTACTAGTTTTTTGGTATCACCTCCACCGAGGTTCCAAGCGATACTAAACCGTGACGTATAACACTGCAGACCACTGATTGGTCAGACAGTTTTCTCTGTGACCCACTGTTTCACAAAAAACAGATGCGGAAGTTTACAGTAAATATAGCGGTACATTAATCCACACGATAACAGCCCAAAACTACACCATGGTCGGTCCAGGAGATTCAGTCTTTGGTGGCCGACGTAAAAATTCAGATGAGACAACTCACAACGAGCGAGTTTTCAGCAACTCTCTGAGCAGACGACACAGAAATAACGTGCCACATCGCTATGACGTCCAGGTACTGTAAAGCCAGTAGTATCCTGTAATGGAAACGGTCTCCAGGAATACTGAGTCGAGCCGAGCCAAGTCGAGCTGGTTCCACAAAATGGAAACGCGACATGAGTCTCTTTGATAAAGAAGTACCAGTAGAAACCAAAGAAGCCATGGGAAGACAACTGCAGGCCAAGTCCAAACCTGCAGGATTCACTAGAGGAAAGCCCACCTTTAAACACAGAAG
Organism: Sphaeramia orbicularis; assembly: GCF_902148855.1. NCBI lineage: Eukaryota > Metazoa > Chordata > Actinopteri > Kurtiformes > Apogonidae > Sphaeramia > Sphaeramia orbicularis. Next base: position 57,461,088 of record NC_043957.1, on the reverse strand, counting down.
TTCTTGCCTGACCTGGAAGATCTTGTGGGACCCCAGTCCAGTCTTGGCTGATATTTGACCTTCTAGGCATGGATGGGGCGTGGCTGGGAGCACCCCCAGAGCAGTGAGAGGAAGAGTCACAGAACAGAGAAATGAGGGCTGTTGTCTCGGAGCTATGTGTCGTTAACGATGCTGCAGACAGAGGTGTTAAGGACATCCAAGATTCTGCCAATGCAGCCATGGATGGAGCCCACAGAGGGAACATGGTTCCCACAGAATCAAACTACCAGAGTTCCTCAAGAATGAAATGGAAGAGAAACTACAGAGCTAGTACTATCTGAATAAACTGTGAACTGCACATGTATAAAAGTATGTCCAGATTATCAGAACCATGTCATCATTAAAGTCTTTGATTGATGCAACCTTAAATCTTGTATTTAGCCTTATTATTGAAGTGTTCAGCTGAATTTGTCTGTAACTAAAACCTGTATTTTGCTGAAAAGGGGGTTTAGAAAACAGGCATTGTGTGCAACTAGATTTACTGTTCTGAACTTCTTTCTATTTCAAATTTTTAGCCTATAATTGAGTTATTTTATCTTAAAATCACCTTATTTTCACTTATATATCACCTGATACAATAAGCTATGAAGTTGATATTACAGAAAAAGCAATTTGTGCACACTGAAGACCTCATTATATGTGATTTTCTGGGTTAAAATGAGCGTTTTTGGTGTTTTTTGACGGGTCCTTCATACTCCGTGTGTGTGTGTGTGTATGGGCGGGGGGTCAAACGATGATAGATTTTGCAGATTTTTTTTTGGGGGGGGGGTATTATCATGTTGGAGATATACTGGTTTAAATAACACCGTGATCTGAAGAGAAAAGTGGTTTTTGAGACGCCCTAGTGTTTGCTCTTCTGTTCTATTTTTCTACTGTGCGTCACGCTGCTGCTGTACTGCAATTTCCCAGTTTGGGATCAATAAAGTACATCTATCTATCTATATGTCATGTTGACTATTTGCACAAACACACACCTGCTCACATTCAGGTGTGATGTCTCGCTGAACCCGCCATGACAACCTGCTGTGACGTACAGCTGGCCCGACCTGTCACTGCAAAAATCACGCACAGTAAACAATAACCCCGCGCCAGACATCGCAGACGTACGACCGTGTGCGCTCCGTGCTGCATCCTCCCATCACCCCCTCCCTTACCTTTTTCAACTGTAACTCAGCCAAAATGCACTAATCAAAGTGCTCAGCTGTTGTAATCACTGAACTTGTCGTTTTTCACTCGAGCATTTTATCCGTTGATTGTCTCTTGTAAGTCGTAAAATTCATATTGTACAGGCCAAACATTTTTATAGCTTTGTCTCGTCTGTGTGCACCTCTTCTTTTCCTTCCAAACCTCACCAGCAGCTTTTTTTTTGGTTGTTTTTTTTAACCTCTGCTTCTTTTGTTTTCTCCTCTAGGTTTTGTATGCAGAAGAGTGCCAAGCTGGTGCCAGGGGTGACGTTAGACCTCATCGAGAAGTAAGTGGCACTCCACAGCTATTGAGAAAAAAAAGAAAAAGAAAAGCACACAGAAAAATCTCTATAGCTGCCCTCTGAAGAAGCGACAATATAGAGCAAGGGTGTCGAACTCATTTTAGTTCAGTTCCACATTCAGCTAAATTTGACCTGCAGTGGGCCGAATCAGTAAAATAATAACAGAGTAACCTATAAATAATGACAACTCCAAACTTTTCTCTGTGTTTAAGAGCGAAAGAAGTAAATTTACATTATGAAAAGGTTTACATCTACAAACTATCCTTTCGAAAGATGTGAATAACATGAACAAACTGAAAAAATAAGTGTAATTTTAACAATATTCTGCCTCAGTTTATCAGTTACACATGTGCATTATAACTTACAGATCACAGTGGATCTACATATACACAAAACATTTAGTAACAGGCAGAATATTGTTAACATTGTGCTTACTTCTCTTGAGGCATTTCAGGTTGTTCATATTTGTTCAGATTATTCAAATTTTTTTGCGAAATTCTACTTTGTTTTAGTGTAAATACATGAAAATATTAACATTTACTAAGAGAAAAATTTGGAGTTGTCATTATTTCTGTTATTATGATCATATTTTACCGATCTGACCCACTTGAGATTGAATTGGTCTGAATGTGGAACCTGAACTAAAAGGATTGTTGATAGAGGGTATGCATGTGATGTCACCGTGGTTCCGCCCACTGAGTGTCATAAAGAGGGAGATGAGTGACAGCGTTGGCTTCAACACTGTCTAAACTGAAGAACAGTATTTAATAAAAAATGGGGCAGAGCTGTTGTGCGATTGATTGTATTTTCAGGTTCTTAAAGCAGTGGGAGCTATCGTTTTACAGACACCGAAAGACAAAGAAAAGAGGAGATGGATCCACAAATCCAGGAAACCAAACCTAGATCTGTGGATCCTGTTTGGGGTCAGCTAACATTCATTTATGCTGAATTTTTGGGTCAAATCACACCTGAAATGACGTATTGTTTTGGCTAACGTTCCTTCTTAGTGCAGCTCTTGGTTTCATGATCAGATCTTTCCTGGTTTTTGTCTTCATTTTGTGATTGTGAACCTTGTGCTCCTACATGATTAGTAAACTAACTGAAACTGAGGCCAACCTAGTTTTACAAATACAGGGGAACTGGAGAATAAAGCTACGACGGAGTATTAGGGCCACAGAAGAAAAGAAAAACACTGTCACTACGAGTAGTCATGAAATATTGATATAAAACCTGTAATTTTATGAGAATAAAGTCGAATACAAAAAGAATCACAATGTTATGAGAATAAAGTCGTAGTTCTAAAAAAACCCTCATAATTTAACAAAAATGTCATTCGTTTATGAGATTAAAGTCGTCATATTCCAACAATAAAGCCATAATATTACAAGAATAATGTCATAATTTAAACCAGGTGGTGTAAATCTGGTAATTTCCCAGAATCCAGTGGTGCCCTGCTGGTCCACAGCAGTAGTATCTGTGTTGGATAAAGGACTGGATCTGAACTAGACTCAGTAAATCTGCTCAGTCCCAGTAGATCATGCATATATTCACTGGGGTCAGTCCACGCTGGACTGGAAATGACCTTTGGATCAGCTGGTTCTGGGCCCTAGTTTTGGAGCCTTTGGATCAGCTGGTTCTGGGCCCTAGTTTTGGAGCCTTTGGATCAGCTGGTTCTGGGTCCTAGTTTTGGAGCCTTTGGATCAGCTGGTTCTGGGCCCTAGTTTTGGAGCCTTTGGATCAGCTGGTTCTGGGCCCTAGTTTTGGAGCCTTTGGATCAGCTGGTTCTGGGCCCTAGTTTTGGAGCCTTTGGATCAGCTGGTTCTGGGCCCTAGTTTTAGACTCTTTGGATCAGCTGATTCTGGGCCCTAGTTTTGGACCCTGGTTGTCAGTCCTGATGAATCCATGTATATTTGTTTCAGGTCCAAATAGCGCTGATCCCCTCCACCCTGGATCAGGTCTGGATCCTCCATGTGTGTCCACATGTCAGTGTTCATGGACCACTTGTTCTTTGGTAGCTCGTACAGATCCATGTCCAGTCCAACTGTCCTTCATTTAATTTCAGATTTCCCATTTTCCCTTTTCTCTGGCTGTGTTTACTGCTATACTCCGTCAGGTTGAGCAGGTTGGTTTAAGACACTCAGTCTGATTTAGAGGGGCGTGGCCTGGGGGGGAAGTGACATATGTGCATACCCTCTGTATCTTCAGTGTAATTTTTACATTTCACAAATTCATCCCAAAGGCCAAACTGGATGCTTTGGCGGGCAGGGTTTGGCCCCCGGGCCGCATGTTTGACACCTGTGGTATAGAGAGACATTTTCCCCACTCCTGTCCAAATCTCTGTGTCTGTGTCTGTCTCTTCTCATCGCCACCCTTCTTCCTGTTGTTTTCCATCCTGCAGATATAATTCTATCCCTTTGTTTCGCCCTCACAGCCAAATTGGTGGCAGTTGAGTGTAGAACCTCTCTTGCTCTTAGGCACTTACACACTCATCAGATTGTTATTAGCGCTCAATATGGATGTCATAGTCAAAGTTTTAGCACTTTCGCTCATCCATCGAGGTGTTCCTTATGTGAGATGTGAGGGAGGGGGAGTAAAATGACACCCATTAACGAAGTTTTTAGTAGATTTGGAATTAGACGTGGAAAATAACTTAACACGAGGCTGCTCCTGCTGCTGTGTGACTCCCAAAACACAGTGGGAACCGACTGGAAGAGCAATGACAAAAACCTTTTCAACAGAACTTTTCCTTTATTACTGTTTGTCTTTGAGTTGTTTTTTCCTCAAATCTTCCTTCCTAATCACATCATCAGCTGGCAGATTTGACAGCTCTGAAGTGCGTCCTTCCATTCTTTTGTCCTCTTTAGCTGTTGTTACTTGTCACAACCAAAAAAGGGGGGCTGCTGTAAATAGGGGTGTTAGAAAATATCAGTTCTGCAATATATCATTATCAATATTTCATTTCACAATACTGTATTGATATTAAAAATGACTGTATTAATATTTTTTAGGTATTCATTCAAATGCAGATATGGCAGAGGTTCATTTTTGTTTTTCTTTACTGTTTATATCTTAATTATTATTTTTTAAACAGTGTTTTATTTAAAAAATGGTTGTTTGAAGCATCCTAAATGCACTTTTTACTGTCTGAGAGGCAGATGGTAGTTCCTTTGGAAAGTAGGAGAATTAGAAACATTTTGTAATATAGCATTAGATCCTGTTCTGATCAAATAAAAATGGGTTTAGTATTTGTACATATTTCTGGTTTAATTACATTTTTTCAGGAAATAATCTTTTTTTTTTTTAAAAAAGAAACAAACCAAAAAATTGCCTTTTCAACAGTGTCATGATATATCGTATTGTGATCCTAGTATTGAGATTTGTATTGTATCGCCAGATTCTTGCCAATACACAGCCCTAGTTGTAAAGAAATATGAAGTAGTTAAAGGTTTAGCATGGCGCTTATATGACCCATATTATGAACAACTCACTTTTTTTTTTTTTTTTTTTTTTACATGAACTTAACATTTATATTAACTTCAACACAAAACACATAAAAACCCCCACAAAATTGAATTTAGAATTTGTTTTCTTCACTAAAACTACCTCGTCTTGCCAGAAAGGTTGACTGTAGAGTCCAGACCTGAACCCAGAGGTGTAGTCCAGGCTATACGGGGGTACACAGACTATACCCACTTATTTTTCAGTCAGCATTGGGTATACCCACTTCTAAATCCCCCTGATGTGCTCCATTCAGTAGAATATCTTGGTTCGACTTTGAAAAATTTCCCCATTATAAGAGATAGGAAGTGGATGGATGCAATAACTCAGTAAATACAGGGTGACACAAAAAAGGGGAACTTTTTAACAATCCAATAAAACCAAGAGTGATGGAAGAAAAATATTTTATTCATAGTAATTGAAACCTTAAAACATGCCATTTAAGAAACAATGATGGAATTTTCATTTTTTTTAAATTAAAACGGGAATTTTTGAACGCCGTGGGTTCCATAAGACAGACTCGCGTACAACATCAATGTTCTGTGGAGTACGAGCACTTCTTGGTCATCCTGTTGGTTTCTTCTTTAGGGCAGATCCAGTCTCTTCAAAGTTATTAATCCAACATTTTATCGCGTGTTTTGATGGAACAGCACCATGACGTCCTACGTTGTAAAAATCTCGGAACTCCCTCTGCACAGCTGTCAAACTAGCACCGTTTTTATAAAACATTTTTATGGCTAACACACGCTGTTGCCCGTTCCACTGATCCATGGTTACTAAAATGGGGGTGTGTTTACTTGCTCAAGGTCACTGTCTCGCAGTGCTGCCACTTGCTCATGTCTGCCAATACGCACTTCAAAAATTCCCGTTTTTTTGGGTCACCCTGTATAAATGATATCCAGTGTAAATTTCTCCAGTCCAGCCCTGATGGGGAGATGACCAAAACATAATGTCCACATGCTGATCAGGATCTTCTTCTGGATCCGGGAACTTACGGAAAATTTAACATTGTTCGTCTCTGTGCCATTGGCCTATACAGAGCTGGTGAAAGGGCATTTGTATACTCTGCTCCTTGCTCATGGAATATGCTGCTAAGAGACTGGAAATGGACTGAACTGATCTCTCTGAATGCTTTTAAATCCAAACTCAGAGTGCTAGAGAATAACTCAATGACTTGCACGTGTTTTACACAGGTGGACTGGTCCTGTAAATTATTGTATGTTGTAACTGTATGTTGTAACTATGTGTTGTGCCGCCTCTTGGCCAGGACTCCCTTGGAAAAGAGGTTCTTAATCTCAGTGGGATTTTCTTCCTGGTTAAATAAAGGTTAAATAAAAATAAATAAAAAACATGGGCTCTCAGGGGGAAAAAATTTCAGTCGTCTTTTTCTCTGAAACTCCAGTTCTGATTGACTTCAAACTTGGTATACAGCTTCTGTATGATGATGTCAACACAAGGGATTGAAATTATTTCAATCTGGATCTGATTCTGGATTTGGTGTGACTTTGAAAATGTTGCTAATAACCAGCGCTGTCCACCCCTGGAACCTGATTGGACACCTCAGGTGCCAGTGCCACCCCAGAAGATTGACTGACTTTGTTCTTCTCAAAAAACGTTCCTCTTCTTCGTGGTATTTGTCCAGTATGGTTAATTCAGAGCGGCGCCCCCTGGTGGATTAATTGACAAACGCTCATTCCAACACATTAAATGTCAGTAGCAGCACTGTGTTCCAGTCAGACTAATGACAACGACAATAAAGCACATTTACAAAAAGAAAGAACTAACAACTGGAATGGGATTAAGTACTCGTATCGGTACACGGTACCGGAAAGTACTCAAATGTAAGTACTTGTACTTGTACTCGGTCTAGAAAAAAAAGTGGTATCGGTGCATCCCTAATTCTGAGTGCTGTATTTAATTGCTGCCATTACATCCACATAAGTCCACCTCTAAATCTTGCAACCTCGACTCCAGTGATGGAGCTAGAAACTGTACTCTCAGCTGTTTTATCATTGGTTCGGATTCATCCTGCCACCTTGTTTTGAAATCCAAAGTGCTTTCTATCCGAGACAAACAAGCACTGACATAAATACAAAGCTAGCCCCAAGCCAATCACCAGCCAGCGTTGGATCAACATATTTTCCTCTAAAGCAAAGTATGCAACAGAAACACTATGCACTACTGATGTTCTGAATGCTTCATCCTGTAACAGCTTGTTAACGTGTACAGCCACATCTACGGGAGTGAAAAAAAAAAAAACAGACCACCGGGTGCATGGACCATAAACATGTTGTGCTTTGTGTATGATCCCATGCTCTGCTCTAACAGCGTCGTGTCAGCCGTCTGCTTCAGACGTCTGTACCAGCGTTGCAGACCACTAACAAGGCATCAAGGTTAAGAGGAAAGGTTCTTGTAGAGACACAGTACTGACCCTGGTCTGTGTGCTCAGCTGAAACTGAAATGAAGATGTTCGCACCTTTAAGCAGTAATGGAAGTAGTGCAGTATATTCATGATCGTACTGGACCACGTCAAACTAAAAGCATGAATTGAATGTATAACAGAACTTACAAATAACATAAAAAAACTAGCTCACTCAAATACACTAGAGGCAATAGAAACTTGGAGCAAACCAAGTAAATGTAGATGATTGACATGGTTTGGCAGTCGTATTAAAGCTGTAACATTTTTACCCCTCGGCAAGAAATGGCCAAAGGGGGAATCGTTTTGTCGTCTAATTATCTGCCTGTCTGTCCATTCAATGACGTCATTGCTTTATCTGAAGAATACATTGACATATCTGCACTAAATTTATCCTGTGGATGCATCTTGGCATTGAGCAGAAGAATATTGAATATAAGTGACCATGACCTACTTTTTCAAGGTCAGATGTCCTTGTGCAGTTATATCATCTGAGTACTTTCAATATAAATATGTATGTAGTAAGTTTTACGCAAAGACAATCTAATCTAAATTAAAGGGCAGGAACTTTTAACACAATCTGACACTATATTTGACCGAGGGGGATAAACACGTTTTTGATTCATTACACTGGTCAACAACAAATTTATTGTTTCAGTTTTTTGAGCTGATTTAGGATCATTTTGGTGTGCTGAATCCAAAAATCACATTCATTTTGCTCAATCAGGTCAACTTTCTGAACAATGCTACATATTGGCTTTTTAACATTTTTGCTTACATTTATGGGCATTTTCACATCATATGATACAAAATTCTTTCATATTTCTTGCAATAAACGAGTTCTGAAGATTTTACTTTTGCCAATTTATGATTAATGTTTTTTTTTTTAATATTACAGGTGAATGAAATGGCTTCGACTACACTCAAAAAAATAATTAGGCCAAAAATGTTGACTTTGTGTATTTTAATTACATGTAAATTTTCCATGTAATTTTATTGCATAAGTTTAATATAAAGAGTTGCATTTAATATAATGTTTTTTTCTATCATATTGAGTCAATATGAATAAATTAAATACCTTCAGTCAGATTTGCTTTAGTTAATGCAAACTTTTACATAAACTGTGTTTGACTGTGACACTCAGCCTTTTTATGTGATCTAGTAAATAAAGTTTACTTTATTTGTTTAGATTCACTTCATACTAAGCATATTCACATTATGTTTGACTTTTTTGGATAAATAAACTTTAAATTTCATATATTTCAGTTACATTTTACTTTAAAATATTACTTCATGTTTATTAGAGCCAAGAATCATTTTTTGAGTGTAGAAGATCTTGCAAAAATAAGCCTGACATATTCTGCTACATCTGCGGTGAATACACCATTGTACCTAACAGGAATCCTGTTAGAAAATGATTTTTTTTCACTTAAAGCCTATTTTGGGCGAGAACTATATAAAAAAATCAACTGATAAAGTCACAAAAATGTAATCAATTTTGTGAGAAGATCAAATTTTTCAAAATCAAATTAGCAAAAAAACCTGATCTGATTGAGAAAAACAATGTCATTTTTGGATTTAGCGGTGGAAAATGGTCCTAATTCAGTTGAAAAAACCTAGACAACTTGCAAAAAACATTTCTTTGTAACCCAGTGTTATCAGAGATGGTGGGACAAATTAGGCTGCCACAGTCTAGATCATAAATGAAATACTACAGCATGTTAGCTGTGCAGTCATCTTGTTTAAATATTGACAAAATATTGTAAGAATTTTGGTCCAACGTGATGCAGAAATGCAGAGTTTCTTGTCAGCGATAACAACATAAAGCCATACACTAGGAGTTAGTGAAGCAGAAGTGAGATATGTGCACCGAATTAGTGGAAGAAGTCAAAAATGACCTTGCCAGTTGAAATTTTCTGCAGCTTGGTTTAGGTTTTGTTGTTATTCAGCACATTTCATCCCGTTCACTTTTTGCCCCTTGGTTTTAGAAGTAGCTCGTGCTCTTTGCCTGTTGTCTTGTTGGCTTTTCTTTGCCTGTTCTGCCCAAGCAGCATCTTCCTGATTCTCTAAGCTACTGTGGTGCACATAGTACAGTGATGAAAGTTTCTTGCGAGGATACTTGTGGTCTCTTAGCAACACTGACACAAAAGACGCACCGGGTTGCTTTTCTTCTGAGGCTTTTTTTCGGAGATGCAGGGCAGCCTGTGACTGTCGAGCTTAAAACCCTGTCTTTTTATAGATTTCAGAGGAGTACTTTTCCTTTGTCATCCTTAGTGTTCGAACACACGGCCGGTACACTCACTGACCACTCACTGAGCACGTTTTCACACACTTAAAGGTCTCATGCAGTTGGGAAGCACGTGTGTGTGCAAAACGTAGTCAGCCTCATGTTAGCATTAAGTATTCTGGTGTTCTCAGTTTGTTTATTAATTTGATCGTTCCTCCGTTTCTCCTCCATCTGTGCACCCTTCTGTCTCAGCTTCCCACATACATCCAACACACATTCTGGCTGATACCATCACAATAGCCTTTCAGACTAGAGTCACGATGCAGCGGCCGTGTGGATTTTTTACCTGCTCACAATGCGCTCACGTCATCTCCATCTCAGACTGTTTGTGTTTATCCAACACAGTCGTACTTTCACATACTCATCCCCTCTCTTTCATCCCACACAAAGCTGACATAAGTGTTGTGTGTAGATCCATTTCGACAGGACTTTGAGTGCCCCCTCCCTCTGGTGGACTGGGCTGGTCCACCTCCCTGGTGTCTGACACCGTCTGTAACCCAACTATCTCTAGAGCCATGCTCCATTATTGAAGGAATCATGTCACTGCGATGGCACCTCAGTATCTGTTATTACAGTGGGAGTCACATTATTGATCTTTAAAGGAAATACTTTATGTTCTGACACCTCCACAGAGATGTCAGAAAAACACTTTGCTGCACATCAGCTACACTTGACGTGGGGGGATTTGGCTCCGTGCCCTAGATAAAAGCAAAACGCTTCTCCCTTTTATTGACAACTTTGTGTCTTTATGTCGGGGCAGGGTTTACACAAAGTAAGTGCTTTAGTATTTCGGCCCCTTCAGCATCCGTGGCATAAAACGTGATGCAAGTGTTTCAGCCTTAAAACTAAGACTTACGTTGCGAGGTTATTGTCGTTAACGAAAACTAAGAAAATGACAAAAACTAGAATTGTAAAAACATTTTCGTTAACTGAAATAAATAAAAACTATAATTAAAAGAAAGAAATGATAACGAACTGAAACTGTATTGGGTCCTTACACAACTAACTAAGACTTATAAAAATTACAGCTAAAATTCCCTTCGTTTTCGTCTTTGTAAATGTCGGATTGATACAAAAGCGATTTATTTCGCTCGAGCAATTTTAGCTAGCGGCACCATACGACACTTCACAGTCCATCACTTGTGTTCACTTGTGGTTTCCAGTCGTCTTCTGGTCCCCACTCTACCTGGAAACATGGAGACTAAAGTTGGGAGAAAGCAGCAGAGTCCTGTCTGGGATTTATTTGAATACGACAGCGAAGAAGATAAAAAAAAAACAAACAAACAAAAAACTAAAACTAAACTAAAACTAAGCATTTAGAAAATAACGAAAACTAACAAAAACTAGCAAAGCTGCTCTAAAAACAAATTAAAACTAACTTAATTAGAGAAGAAAAAAGTTAAAACTAATTAAAACTAAACTATAATGAAAAATTCAAAACTATTAGAACCTTGTTATGTTGAATCTATAATTGGAGTCTGGGTGTGCCATAGCCTTATCTCATATCATCAGGAATTGGACAGATGTCCACAATCTTTTGTTTCAGTTAATTTTACAGATTACATCATTATACAATATATTGTATTATCTCCAAACTTGATATGATGATGTCAAAGTGAATGTAATAACTGTACACAGTATGAATAGTGGACAGTAGTGATGTCACATGTTGGTTTATGAACTGCAATTTTGAAGCAGGGGTGTCAAACTCATTTTAGTTCAGTTCCACATTCAGCTAAATTAGATCTGCAGTGGGCCCAACCAGTAAAATAATAACAGAATAATATATAAATAATGTCAACTCCAAATTTTCCTCTATGTTTACGAGTGAAAAAAGTAAATTTACATTATGAAAAGGTTTACATCTACAAACTATCTTTTCAGGCAATGTGAATAACATGAACAAAGTGAAAAAATAAGTGTAATTTTAACAATATTCTGCCTCAGTTTATCATTTCCACATGTACATTATAACTTACAGATCACAGTGGATCTACAAACACACAAAACATTTAATAACAGGCAGAATCTTGTTAAAATTGTACTTCTCTTAAAACGTTTCAGGTTGTTCATATTTGTTCAGGTTATTCACATTTTTTGCGAAATGATACTTTTAGTGTAAATACATGAAAATATTTACATTTACCAAGAGAAAAATTTGGAGTTGTCATTATTTATAGATTATTATGATAGTATTTTACCGATTTGAGCCACATGAGATTGAATTGGTCTGAATGTGGAACCTGAACTAAAAGGATTGTTAATATCGTCAGTGTAATTTTTAGAGGTTTTTAAAATGATCCTATTGGTTTTGAAGATGAAAAAAATGCATTTTGTAAAACCTGAAGATGTGACCTAAAATGTTTCTGTGTTGGAGCTCTGTGTATCAGCGTCTGTGGGCTTCGTGGTGCATTCAGCAGCACAAAGGCAGAAGGGTTTGGTGTACAAGCCCACCCACATGTCACACGGAACGTAGACAAACAGAAATATTGGATTAACAATTCAAAGTGTTTGCAAAAGAGTTTTAATTGAGAAACCAATTGTGACTTCATTTCATCTTCCATTACTGTTCTCATTCAGAATATGAAGAAACAGAGGGTCTTTCTTTTGGGACTGAAAATCACGTGTCTTCCTGTAAAAGCAGCTGCGGCCTGTTGATCAAAGACATGTACCCGACATGGAAACTGTGGCCTTCTCAGCCCTTCATTGTTTGAGTCACACAACGAAGCCCATCCTTGTGTTGATGAAGCCCAGTTAGCTGTAACGCTCGAAGCTTTTCCCCTCATTTACTCTGCTTGTCTTGACATTTTATTCATTAATTCAAAACATATTCCTCTGTTCCTTTTCTCACACACAAATGACTCACTTGCTCACATTAACAGTCGTATCTGTTACCATCTAGTGTTCGCCTGCAGCCCCTTATCTTCTCCAACTGCTTTACACAGTGTTCATTAGTCAGGCAGCTACTTTACTGTAAGTGGGCTAAAGGTAATTTCCTCAATGTTGCCACGGTAATTAGAGTTACATTGTGGGGGTCTCAGCTCTCGTCTCATGGCATCCTCTGGTCAAAGAGTAACTACAATCACTTTGTGAAGTCCGACGATATAGAGGGCAGGTTCTTTGAAAATGGATGTATGAAGTGTACGTTCTCATCTTTGTCCTTCTAATGCCCATTACAGGTACACTTCTGTCTAGAAATGAAACTCTCATCATCTTCATTTAGAGGCAAGAGCAGAAAGTAAAAAAAAAAAACAAAAAAAAAAAAAACAGGTGTGGGTGTAAAATAACACCAGTTTTATACAATTTCACATTTCTTTTTTAATGTTTCTGTTTGCAGATCATATGGTCGTCATTGTTGTCGTCTGTCGTCCGTTACAAAATTTCAATCGTCTTCTTCTCCGAAACTACAATTTCGATTGACTTCAAACTTGGTATACAGCTTCTTTATGATGATGTCAACAAGAGTTAGTGAAATTATTTGGATCCGGATCTGATTCTGGATTTGGTGCCACTTTGAAAAATGTCCCCATTATAAGAGATAGGAAGTGGATGGATGCAATAACTCAGTAAATATAAATGATCTCCAGTGTAAATGTCTCCAGTCCAGCCCTGATGGGGAGATGACCCAAACATAATGTCCACATGCTGATCAGGATCTTCTTCTGGATCCGGGAGCTGACGGAAAATTTAACATGAGCTGTTATGGGGAAAACATTTCAATTGTCTTTTTCTCCCAAACTCCAGTTCTGAATGACTTTAAACTTGGCATACAGCTTCTGTGTGATGATGTCAACACAACGTATTGAAATTATTTGGATCTGGATCTGATTCTGGATTTGGTGCCACTTTAAAAATTTTCCCATTATAAGAGATAGGAAGTAGATCGATGCAGGAACTCAGTAAATATAAATGATATCAAGTTGGAATTTGAATTTTTGACAGATCTGGTTGGAATATGACCAAAACATGGGCTATTTCTGTAATAGAATAAATACACAGAACTGGGTGATAATAAATGGCATCTGGATACATTTCCCAAAGCTTTTAATTTGGCCGGTAAGCTACAGGGCCATTGGTCCTATTTTTTCATAAGCCTTTGTCACAACCCGGCTCTGAGGTTGTGGCAAATATGGAGACAGAGGAGGTGGTAAAGATGTAACAAAAAAAGGTTTATTAAATCAAACTAACAATAACCAAAATACAATAAACCACAGCACAAAAACACCAGTCAAAGGGAGCATGAGGACCAGGGCAGGGCAGAGCAGGACCAGACCAGACAGCAAGCAGACCCAAGACCAGGCCAGACCAGAGCCAAGCAGACCAGATCAGACCAGAGAGAGGGTGAGGATCCATGTTGGACTGCTTAAATAGGCACGCCACATCCGTCACAGGTGCTATTAATCAGGACATCTCCATCTGAAAAGAGAACTGGCAGTGCCCCTAGTGCCCAAAAGGTGTGGGGCCGTCACACCTTTGATTATAATGACATTTTACTGTAGTTTTTGCTTTTTCTCCAAAAATATTGACCTTTTGCACATTACGTCACGCTCTATTCGCGCCACAAACGAGCACCATGACGGACAGCAGAAGTGCTGGACTGCACACTGGACAGCAAACTGGCTAATATCGAATTTGAGCTGAATGTTGTCGTTTTTGTTCGTTTTTAACCCTGCTTTCCACGTCCAGTGGTCGCACACAACAGTTCCATCCATGGTTTCAGCTGGTTCCAGACAGAGCCTGGATCTGATGGACCTGATATTACAGATAGAACAGGCTCTGTTTGTGTCCAGAGCACATTAGCTCCACCAACTACTATGAGCCACTGTGTTCCAGTGGCTGTCATCAGTACCTTCAACATTAGCTCTGTGGTTGTAGTGGCTGCCTTTTATACCAGCTACACTATGTTCTATGAAATACTGTTATTGTCCTGATGCTGTTCCATCTGTTCTAGTGGTGGAACTGTACATATGACTGTGTGTAGATCGTAGAAAGGCAGACACTTCAACAACAGAGCTAATATTGATTACACACACTAACATTATTACACAGTGTTAGTTCATTAGAGCTGCTTTTGGTTCCAGTCTATTTGAGTTTGGATGGCATTCTGGGAGAAACATGTTAAAAACATACACAGCTAGCTAGCTAACGGTAGCTGTATCTGTCCTTTATCATTATGAGATCCATTCCTCTGCCGTGAGCACAGTACAGTGACTGGGTAATCTAACCTGAGACTAAGAACTGGGATCATCCAGACTGTAGTCTGCTTTTAGATCTGCACCTGTGTATGGGGACACTCCATTTAGAACACAAGAACAGCACTCAGAGAGCGCAGACCTCCGCCAAGACAGATCTTCCTGTGCCAGTATCAACATTTCCTGAAAATTTCCTGAAAATCTGTCCATTACATTTTAAGTTATCTTGCTAACAAACAAACAAACACGCACACACGCAAACACACAAAGCAAAGTGATCACAGTACCTCCTGGCGGAGGTAATAACGGGACAGACTGTGTTCTTTAAACTCCAGTAGACTGGAGGATTTTGCTAGATCCGTAAACACATCAGGAGGGAGAAGATATGAGTCGGTAGCTAGCCCTGCTATCGCTAGCTTCTCCAAATACCGTTGTTTGGTGAGTCACTTCACAGGACAACTCCAAAACTTTATTTTCAGTGCTGGTAGACATAATCCGTCGCTCATTCATTTGTTTGTTGTGTTGCTTTTGCCGTCCACCATGGCATTGTTAATATCTTAGTGTAATTTTTGCATTTCACAAATTCATCCCAAGGGCCGGACTGGACCCTTTGACGGGCCAGATTTGGCCCCCAGGCCACATGTTTGACACCTGTGCTGCAGCCGAGCTTCCCTTTGACAGGATGTTTTGGCTGATCCCTGGTGTGCTCAGAGAAGCAGGAAGTTAAATGTGATTGATAGCTGTTATTACGGATCACTTGTATGTGTGTCTGTGAAGTGTGTGAAAGTCCATCCATTTTTAGTTGGCTAGTTATACAGGGTTGTTCAAAAACAAGATTTCATTATGCAATATTTTAATTTGGAAAAGCAATCGAAAACTCCAGCCAAGTCAAAAGTATTCTACTCACAATCAGCTTTTATTTCCTGTCTTTCAAGCGTTCAGTGTGTCCACCACCTGCAGCACGGATGACATCAATGCAATAAGAGAATTCCTCCCAGACACGTATCAGCATATCACGATCCACAGAGCTGATCACTGTTATTTGATGTTTAAGGTCATCGAAGCAGCCATTCAAAACATAGAAAACTCCTCTTTCAAATGGTGTCTGACTCATTCCATGACAATGCTTGTGAACTGAAGCAAAGCATCATGAAATCAGTTCATTCTTTTTGAATAACCCTGTATTTAATCTTTTAATTTGCACCCAGAGGAAAGAGTTGCAGAAGGAATTATATTTATATCAAATTCTGCTGTTTTACCATCTGAATTCATCTCCTGCTCTATATCAGTGGAAATACTGATAGAGCATAGATGTCAAACATTCAGCCTGGGGGCCATATCTGGCCCGCCAAAGGGTCCAGTCTGGTTCTTGGGATAAATTAGTGAAATGCAAAAATTGCACTGAAGATATTAATCATTTTAGTTCAGGTTCCACAAACAGACCAATTTAATCTCCAGTGGGTCAGATCAGTAAAATACTATCAGAATAACCTATAAATACTCACAACTCCAAATTTTTCTCTTTGTAAGTATAAACATTTTCATACCATTTTACTGCATTTACACTAAAACAAACTAACATTTCTCAAAAACACGAATAACCTGAACAAATATGAACATTTTGAAATGTCTGAAGTGTAATTTTAACAATATTCTGCCTGTTATTAAATGTTTTGTGTATTTGTAGATCCACTGTGATCTGTACGTTGTAATGCACATGTGTAAATGATAAACTGAGACATAATATTGTTAAAATTGCACTTAGTTTTCTTAAGAAATTTCACTTTGTTCATGTTATTCACATTGTTTTAAAGGATAGGTGGTAAATGTAAACCTTTTCATTGCATAATTCTACTGTTTTTGCTCTAAAATATAGAGGAAAGTTTGGAGTTGGCATTATTTATATTATTGTTATTTCACTGGTTCGGCCCACTGCAGATCCAATTTGGCTTCATGTGGCCCCTGAACTAAAATGAGTTTGACACTCCTGTGATATAGTATTGCAATAAAATGTATATTTATATCCCCAAAATTCAATTTTAGGGATATAATAGTTTTATCCCAAACGCTGTTGCTGGATCTCCTTGCTGTTTTGGCGATAACTAGGACAGATTTGGTTGGATTTCTTCTCCTTAATAACCAACTTAGTGGACCCCTGGTGGAAGAACCCTATGGATTTCAGCTTCTCTATGAGTATTATAAGTCATCTACATCCACATATTCAAATAATGTATAAAGCAAAGAATAACTTACTGCTGGGCAATATTCAAGACATGTTTTGTGAAAGAGAGGGAGTCTATGATTTAAGGAGGCAATTTGATTTAAAGATTCACAAAGTACGCCCTACGTTAAAAAGTTTCTGTATCACCATTTGTGGAGTAAAATTGTGGAATAAATTGTGTGTGGAGATAAAACAAATATCAAACATAATTCAGTTTTAAAAAAAGATATAATGAATTGATTCTTGAGAGGTCCAGTATTTAATAATGACAATGAGGCCTGTTTGTTTATGGATGATGTTGTACTGATAAATCTGCTGGAATTATTGAAGAAAATGGTTGAATTGTTGAGTCTGTTTATATGACTGTACTGCCATGAACATTCTGTTGTGTATAATTCAGTTACTGCATTATATATTTGTTGTGGTTCGATGCTAAAATTAGGAAAATAGTACAGTTTGGTTCTTGTATTAAGTTTGTGATAAAGGTGTAAAAGCACTGAGGGGTAGGATTAAATAAGTTTATACTTCTTCCTACTCCTTTTCGACCGTGCAAAATTCAGACTTGTATGTTTCTGTCCATTTAAAAGTTTTATTTAATTTTTTTTTTTTTTTTTATTTTGTTTCTTTGCATGTTTGAAATTAATAAATAAATAAGGTGACTGTCCTGCACTTTGGAGAGCCAGAGCCAATCAAATGCGGGACATTGTCTCAGTTTGCGGGACGAGGAAAAAATGGTCATAATGCTGTGCAGTCCCGCACAAAGTGGGACAACTGGTCACCTTAGTCTCATCTCCTAGTCTTAATATTTGTCCGTCTGTCTCATTTCATCTCCCCTGACTCTCCCTCATACAAGTATAAGAGCAAACATGTGAACTCAGACAGTAGTTGTACTCATTATTAGTCAATCTGAGTAAGAGGGTAAGAGGCTGTAAATGTAAATGTTGTCAGCTGTGTAGTGATAATACTACTGAGCAGTTGCCACTTTGTGCTCTGAGTCAACTATGTGACATGCGGTGAATGCGGCTGACACGCTACCATCTGTGTTTTGTTGTTTGCTCGCAGGATCCCTGGCAGGCTCAACGACAGGCGCACTCCCCTCGGAGAGCTCAACTGGATCTTCACCGCCATCACCGACACCATCGCCTGGAACGTGCTTCCCAGAGGTGAAGCTTTACACGCCCAGGGATACACTGCTGAGTTTCATTACATGTCGACACTTTTATTTTCCACAGTTAGGAAGTTCCACTTAGTTGGGATGTATTTTGGCTGTTTTATACGGTGGTCCAGAGGTGCAACAGCCCAAAAAATTACCCACTATAAGAAAAAAAAGACAACAGCCCAAAAAATTATCCGCTATAAGAAAAAAAGAGAACAGCCCAACAAATTATCCAGTATAAGAAAAAAAAGAGAACAGCCCAAAAAATTATCCCCTAGCCCAAAAAATTATCCACTATAAGAAAAAAAAGAGAACAGCCCAAAAAATTATCCCCTAGCCCAAAAAAGTTATCCACTATAAGAAAAAAAGAGAACAGCCCAAAAAAATTTTCCGCTATATATTTTTAAAATAACTTTATTTTTAGTGCACCGACCTCCGCTTTTAGTGGGTTGCTTGGCTAGCATTAGCCACATTAGCTGAAGGCCTTAAAATTTTCAGCCTATGCTTTTATTTTTTGTGGTGGCCTTAATTTTAAAGCAAGAGACCTTTTGGGTAAACAGCGCCCCCTAATTGAAAAGGTGGATGATGTTTTTTTTTTTTTTCTTATAGTGGATAATTTTTTTTTTGTGCTGGTGGATAATTTTTTGGGCTGTTCTCTTTTTTTTTTTTTTTTTTTCTTATAGTGGGTAATTTTTTGGGATGTTGCACCTCTGGGCCACCGCAGTTTTGACCATTCCTGGTTCCAAATTTCTAAATAATTATTGACAGTTTACTACGATCAAAGTTGCGGTAAGTCAACCTTTAAAATAGGAACTCAAGCAAGCAAGACCTTACCTGTTTTGCTGGTGATAGAAGTGGAGATAATTTTGACTTCAGATTAGAACGAAAGCGATCAATATTTTTTGTTATCGATTTTCTTCAATTCTATTAAACCATTATTTGAATAGGCAAAAAAAATTGTAAAAATGCGAAGAAGACATGTCTGAAAATGACAACGCGTCTTTTATTCCAGCACCAGCTGAAACAACAACCACAGATAGTATAAAAGTAAAAGGATATAGAAAAACTATCTGTAAAGAAATGACTGTGTCCGGGGATCGGGTCGTCGAGCCCCCTGCTGTCGATTGCCACCTAATCCACATTGTACCCGCAACGTGACGTGCATTGTGGGAAACGGAGGTTCGCGCAGCCGCCTGGCAGCAGCAGTGGGAGCGCAACCATATGATGTTAAATGGATGAAACAAACACCATGCAGAAACAGCTGAAAGGCAGAAACGGCTGGAGGAATATGCAAAAAGGGAAGGGAGCTCCTGCCGTTTCCGCGTCGTATCTGTAGCAGCTGCTGCTGTCAGGTGGCTCCGCGAGCCTCCGTTTCCCACAATGCACGTCGCGGCAAAATTACGAAGATGTCCGAGTTCCCTCCCGGCTCTGTTTGTAAACACATGGTCTGTTTCTGGTGGATGGAACTAAGAAACTGTTCACCGTAATGCAAGAGGTTCAGCTGAGGAATGACAGACAGACTTACAGATTCACGATACTGAGGATATGACTGAGGTTTGACAGATCTGATGAAAAACTGGTCATGAAAGTCTCCCACACGTTGAAGCTTCTTGAGCATCTATGTTCAGTACAGTTTTATGGCAGTTTCTCCTCTGATGCCACCTGTGGGGTTGATGGTTACACACATTTCTACTCTTGGCTTTTACAAACCGAGATTTCCCCGGACAATTCTGTCAAGTGTAAGCACAAAGTGTTGAGCCCTGACCCGTCCTTGTTGGTCTAGTCCTGAGGTCGATGCTCCTTAAAGTCCAGTCACGATCCTTCAATGATACCATTTAACCTGGTGATTGTTTAGAGAGCACTGTTACTTGTAGATTCTATTTCAACTTTTCAGTCTTTTTTTTTTTTTGTCACCATTTAGGGCAGGGCTCTCAAACTCATTTTCTTTCAGGTTCCACATTCAGCCCGATTTGATTTCCTGTGGGGCGGACCAGTAAAATAATAACGTAATAACCTATAAATAATGGCAACTCCAAATTTTTGTCTTTGTTTTATTGCAAAAAAACCCCATTACATTATGAAAATACTTACTTTTATAAACTATCCAAACAAAAAAGATGTGAATAACCTGAAAAAACTGAAATTTCTTAAGAAAAATAAGTGCAATTTTTAACAATATTCTGCCTCAGCTTATCATTTCTACATGTGCATTATGGAACCGAGCTACAAAGGCACTAAACACTGAGGAACAGGCAGAAAATTGTTAAAATTGTGTTTAATTTTCTTTAGACATTTCAGGTTGTTCATATTTGTTCAGGTTATTCACATTTTATTGTTACAGGATAGTTTGTAAATGTTAGTATTTTCATAATTTGTTATTTTTTCCACTAAAATAAAGACAAAAACTTGAAGTTGTCATTATTTATAGGCATGATATAATATTTGTTTCACATCAAACCCAGAAGAAAAAATGGAGTCATTCGTTTTTGTCGGTTATTCTGCTGTTATTATTTGACTGTAGATCAGGGGTGTCAAACTCATTTTCTTCCAAGGGTCACATTCAGCCCAATTTAATCTGAAGTGGGCTAGACCAGTCAAATAATAGCACGATAGCCATTAAATAATGGCAACTCCAAATTGTTTTAGTGCAAAAATAACATTAAATTATGCCAATATTTACATTTACAAATTATCCAAACAAAAGGGATGTGAATAACCTGAAAAAATGAAATTTGTCAAGAAATATAAGTACAATTTTATCAATATTATGCCTCGACTTATCATTTATACATATGCATTACAGAGCAGATCTACAAAGGCATAAAACATTTAGTCACAGGCAGAATATTGTTAAAATTGCACTTAATTTTCTTTAGACATTTCAGGTTGTTCATATTTGTTCAAGTTATTCACATTTTATTGTTACAGGATAGTTTGTTAATGTAAACATTTTCATAATTTAATGTTTTTTTGCACGAAATCAAAGTGAAAAAATTGGTGTTGTCATTATTTATAGGTTATCATGATATTATTTTTTAGTTTGGTGTCCTAACTTGCACTTCGCAAATTCAGCCCACGGGCCGGGTTGGAACCTTTGGCGGGCCGGTTTTGGGCCCCGGGCCACATGTTTGACACCTGTGCTGTAGATCATATTGGTCTGTATGTGGAACCTGAACTAAACTGAGTTCCACAGCCTTGACCGTGGTATTTTTGCAATTTAATTCATCGCACGGGCCGGATTGGAACCTTTGGCGGGCCGCATGTTTGAGACCCCTGATTTGGAGTGTTACAGGAATGAAACTCAAAGTGACTGGCAAACACCAGCTGCTTTTGAATGTTCTGTAATTCACATATACTGCATCCACTTCTTGGCTGTCTCTGCATTGTGACAACCCTGTGACTAGAGGTCTTAGGTGTTTTCAGAGAAGTAGGGAGTTAAGTATGTGATTGACAGCTATAATTACTGATCACTGTTAAGATTTGATCAGATGACACTGCCCAATGCCACACCGGGCATGCCTTGACATTTTTCCAATGATCTGAACTCCTGCAGCTTTAAGTTGATCAAAAAAAAAAAAAGCTGAAAATCTTTCATTTATATCTTTGACAGTTAAAAAAAAAAGTTTCAGTTAGTTGCAACAGTCTTAATTTGACCATTGCAGGCAACTATAAAAAAAATGAAATGACCAGTGTGTTTCAGCAGCTCACAGGGAACTGAAATTAGGCCATCTAATAAACCCACTATCACAGCAGTGAGACATCAGCAATTCTGAAACTATGTGAACATCCCCCAGTGGTTGAAAACAGTGAAGATGTTGATATAAAATGCCAGAAGTGCTGTAAGTGCAAGTTGCTACTTCAAATTGAGATTAATTGTGTTTAGAGTGTCTCAACACAGTAATTGGGTATATCATTTTAACCATAAATGTTCTGGCATGAGAGTAAGTCTACACGTACACACAGCTGCATCTCTGTATAGACACTGCTGTCAACCATTACCACCAGGATCAGCTAGCCCACACACAGCTGCTTCTGCACATCAGCGGTATGTTTTAGATGTGGCACAAACACACAGCATCTCTTATTGCTCACCTGGATCTCATATGCGGCCCAGACACACTCAGACTCCCCAGAGACAAACTGTATCCCAGCTAGACTAGAAATGTGTAGGGATGGGAATCAGTAAGAATTTAACGATTCTGATTCCATTATCGATTTTGCTTATCGATCCGATTCCTTATCAGTTCTCATTGGGTGAGGGAATAAAAGAGTACGAACAGGTGTGTTTGCATTAACTGTCTTTTATATTTCCATCTCTACACAGAAAATATGACATATACAATATGTACAAATAATAATAACAGATGACGCCGGGCCTGGTTTGGGTGGGGGGTGGGGGGGTACGGTGAAAGTGAAACTAAAGACACTTTACTAATTTCTCTGTTGCAGAATCGGCCCGTCTCCTGTTGTTGTGCACCTCATTTCCTTTCCCCTACCTTCACAAACTTGTATTTGAGGGGGTACGACATTTGTTGCCCGAACTGGAACTGGGCCCAGATGATGTCCTGGTGTTCACTCTGCCGCTAGATTCACAAGCGTCACTAAGTAGCTAATCAAATACGTGACATTCTGTAAATGAATCACATTCTGTGGACAAATGTTTAAACATATTGGAAGGATTCCACCCTTTTGAAGAAATGGAAGCTTTGACAGTGTTCCACTGGACCTGGTGTGGTCTTTTTGGAGCTTTTCTGCCTCAACCCCATGTTGGCTACGTTCTGACCAAAACAATGCAGCGAACTCATGATGTCATCGCACATGCGCAACGAAGGCGGAATCGTTAAGCAGAATTGTTAAGCAGGCAGACAAACGATTCCAAGGAATCGAACTAATGGGATCCAGTTCTCAAAAAGAACCGGTTCTCGATTCCCATCCCTAGAAATGTGACAATGCTGATGGGTGCCCAAGCCTTTTACCACCCCCCCACCCCCCCACCTGAGCTCTGCTGTTAAATATGCCAATACAACAGGAGTTGTCAGAAAACCATAAAATGTCATCGACACTCTCGTATGTTCTCACACACACCATAAATTGCACAGACCGACATGGGATTTGATTAGTGAATATGTTAATGAACTAATTAAAATGGACCCATAACCCAGAG